>NW_017684860.1:0-817 GCF_001879085.1 Nicotiana attenuata | reverse complement strand
TCATCCTTGTTATGTATGTTTGGGAGTTGATATTATTTCCGAGAACGTGTCATGATAGAGCTTGTAAGTCGAGAAGGTCATCTGGAAGGCTGAAAGTGTTGTGGAAGGAAAATTAGTCCATGTTCTGGTACCCCTATGATAATGTAGAGCTTGTAATACTAAGATTAGTATTGTTGATATATACATTGTGGTGCTCTGTCTAGTTGTGGATGTGTTTTTAAGATGATTTTGGTGATTCTCTGGCAGGTGGATAGGCCTAGATACAAAGGCGTACTCTAACCGAAATTTCTGAAAAATTTAGGAGCTAGTAAAAATTTAGGGTCTTGAGGTAGGTGAGAAAAGATATTTATTATATTAAGCGTTGTCGGTAACCTACTCCTCATTCGAGGACGAATGATCCGTAAGGGGGGGAGAATGTAAGGCCCCGGAAATTTTCGCTAAGTAATTTAGGATTTCGTGGTGTCACGTAGGCTTATTATAACATTTTTATGTGCTATTAACATGGTGTACATTCATTGGATTTGGTAAATATGTGTATAAGTCTTATGGTAAGTAATTTGGTGTCCAAGGAAAGGCCAAAGTCTAAGAAAAATTGGAAAAGTCCATAATAGGCAAAAATTCCAAACGTTCTTGCACTAGTCCCTACTTTTAACAAGCACATCTAAATATGTATAATGTATTATGTGATGAATAACCTATCAAATGAAAGGTCTTTGAGTCTAGTTTCCAATACTTCAAACCGTTTGTCATTTGGACATTCCTACGCAAAGTTATTATCAAATTCCAAAAAGGTCTGGAAAAATGCTATCCTGTGACA
>NW_017684859.1:0-7222 GCF_001879085.1 Nicotiana attenuata | reverse complement strand
GTTACACATAGTATCGCTTGACTGCATCTGAATTTATTGGTTTTGGCCAAACTTCTCCGTCCATTTCTGCATGTATGAGGGCTCCTCCTGTCAGAACCCGGTGAACCATGTATGGACCTTGCCGGTTAGGGGAGAACTTCCCTTTGGCTTCATCTTGGTGTGGAAAAATCTTCTTCAACACCAGCTGCCCTGGTGTAAACCGTCTTGGTCTGACTCTCTTGTTGAAGGCTCTGGTCATTCTGTTCTGGTAAAGTTGACCATGGCAAACTGCGTTCATTCTCTTTCCATCTATGAGAGCTAACTGTTCGTAACGACTCTTTATCCATTCTGCATCGTCGATTTCTGCTTCCTGTATGATTCTTAGGGATGGAATTTCTACCTCGGCGGGCATGACCGCTTTCGTACCATAAACCAGCATATAGGGAGTTGCACCAGTCGATGTGCGGACTGTGGTGCGGTACCCCAATAAAGCAAGTGATAACTTCTCATGTCACTGCTTATGCTTTTCTATCATCTTCCTTAGTATCTTCTTGATGTTCTTATTGGCGGCTTCTACGGCTCCGTTCATCTGAGGTCTGTAGGTTGTGGAGTTCTTGTGTTTTATCTTGAAGGTTTCGCACATGGCTTTCATTAAGTCACTGTTGAGGTTGGAACCGTTGTCAGTAATGACTGATTCTGGGATCCCGAATCGACAAATGATACGGTCATGGACAATGTCTGCCACGACTTTCTTGGTCACTGCTCTGTAAGATGCTGCTTCAACCTATTTAGTGAAATAATCAGTTGCTACTAGGATAAACTTGTGCCCATTTGATGCGGCAGGTTCCCCATGCGGCGAACGGCCATGGCGAGCTTGTTGCGTTAAGCTCATTTGGAGGCACTTTTATCATGTCTGTATGGATTTAACAGCGGTGGCACTTCCAAACATATTGGATGCAGTCCGTTTCCATAGTCATCCAGAAATAACCTGCCCGAGTTTCTTCTTGGCTAAGACAAAACCGTTCATATGTGGACCACAGGTCCCAGCATGAATTTCCTCTAGCGGTTTGGATGCTTCTTTTGTGTCGACACGTCTTTGTAATCCCAAATCCGGAGTTCTCCTATACAGGATTCCTCCGTTGTGGAGGAAATTGTTGGATAATCTTCGCAGTGTGCGCTTCTGAGTAGCATTTGCGAGCTCTGGATATTCTCCTTTTGCCAAATATTCCTTGATGTCGTTGAACCAGGGTTTTCCGTCTGCTTCTTCTTCGACATAAGCACAGTAAGCTGGCTGATCATGATCTTTACTGGAATGGGGTCTATGAAGTTCTTATCTGGATGTTGTATCATGGATGCTAGGGTGGCCAATGCATCGGTGAACTCATTCTGGACTCTGGGAACGTGTTGGAATTCTGTCTTTGTGAACCTTTTCTCAACTCCTGTACATGGTGCAGGTATGGGAGTATCTTGGAGTTCTTGGTTGCCCATTCTTCTCGGACCTGATGTATAAGCAAGTCTGAGTCTCCAATTACTAGCAACTCTTGGATGTTCATGTCAATGGCCATCTTGAGCCCTAAGATGCAGGCTTCGTACTCGGCCATATTATTGGTGTATGGGAACCTGAGTTTGGCGATACCGGATAATGCTGGCCGGTTTCTGATACTAGGACTGCTCCTATGCTAACTCCTTTGAAATTTGCTGCTCCGTTGAAAAACATTCTCCAACCGTCATAGGATTCTGCAATGTCCTCTCCTATGAATGATACCTCTTCGTTAGGAAAATACGTCTTTAGGGGTTCGTATTCTCCGTCCACGGATTTTCGGTGAGGTGATATGCTAGTGCCTGTCCTTTGATTGCTTTCTGGGTCACGTAGACAATGTCAAATTCACTTAACAGGATCTGCCACTTGGCTAGCTTGCCAGTGGGCATGGGCTTCTGAAAGATATACTTCAATGGGTCCATTCTTGATATGAGATACGTAGTATAAGCACAGAAATAATGCCTCAACTTCTGAGCTACCCAAGTTAGAGCACAACAGGTGCGCTCTAGTAAGGAATACCGGGCCTCGTACGGGGTGAACTTCTTGCTGAGATAATAAATGGCCTGCTCTTTTCTCCCCGTTTCATCATGCTGCCCCAAAACACAACCAAACGCTCCATCCAATACTGCAAGGTAGAGTAGCAGGGGTCTACCTGGTTCGGGCGGAACCAGAACCGGCGGTGTTGACAGGTACTCTTTGATTCTGTCGAAGGCTTTCTGGCAGTCGTCAGTCCATTTGGTAGCGGCGTCCTTCTTCAACATCTTAAAGATCGGCTCACAAATGACAGTGGACTGAGCTATGAACCGGCTGATGTAGTTAAGTCTCCCCAAGAAACTCATAACTTCCTTCTTGCTCTTTGGCGGCGGCAATTCTTGAATAGCTTTGACCTTTGATGGATCCAATTCTATCCCTCGGCGGCTCACAATGAACCCAAGCAGTTTTCCGGCAGGAACCCCAAATGCACATTTCGCGAGATTCAGCTTCAGGTTATACCTTCTCAGTCTATTGAAGAATTTCCTCAAATCTCCCATGTGATCAGCAGCTTTCTTGGATTTGATGATGACGTCGTCTACATACACTTCGATCTCCTTGTGTATCATGTCATGAAAAATTGTGGTCATGGCCCTCATGTAGGTGGCCCCTGCATTCTTTAACCCAAACGGCATCATTTTATAGCAATACATCCCCCACGGCGTAATGAAAGTCGTTTTCTCAGCATCTTCTTCATCCCTCTATATCTAATGGTACCCGGCAGAACAATCAACGAATGACTGCAACTCATGCGTGGCGCAGTTGTCAATCAAGATATGTATATTTGGCAAGGGAAAGTCGTCTTTTGGACTGGCCCGATCGAGATCCCGGTAGTCGATGCAAATTCTGACCTTCCCATCCTTCTTCGGTACTGGCACAATATTTGTTAACCATGTCGGATACTCTACTACCCGGAGGACCTTAGCTTTGACCTGCTTAGTGACTTCTTCCTTGATTTTCAAACTCATGTTTGGCTTGAACTTTCTGAGCTTCTATTTCACTGGCGGACAGGCCGAATCAGTCGGTAATTTTTGAGCCACAATGGACGTGCTTAGACCAGTCATGTCGTCATATGACCATGCGAATATGTCCTCATATTCCTTTAGAAATTTTGTGTACTCTTCCTTCTCAGACGGAGACAAATGAACGCTGACTCGTGTTTCTTTGATGTTCTCTGCATCTCCTAGATTGACGATCTCCATCTCGTCTAGGTTGGACTTGGGCCTATTCTCAAAATTCTCAACTTCTTTAACGATTTCTTCCGGTATATCATCTTCCTCTGAATCTGTGTCTGTTTGTCGCGTTGTCTCGTCGCATGTCACAGTCGTTGGTTCATCAAGATAAGTAATAGTGATGTTGTGTGAGTAAAGTAATGAGGGAAGATAATAAGAGAGACATTTGTAAAAAAATTGAAATACTTTAATAAATTCCACAAGTGTTTTGAACATTGGAGCTCTTTCTTGCGAAAAAAGAAAAATGCGCAAAGAAAATAATAGCAAAATAGTGCGTAAAGCTTTGTTCAGCCTTGCTACCCCGAGGCACGTCGGGCTCTGGTGGTTCTGACGGTCCAGTTGCTGAGGTGTGCTCCTCTGCTCACAGCCTGTATGGAAGGGCCTTCCCCCCCTCCTCCTCGAAGATGACACAAAAATCCATATCATCCTCTTCCAGGAACAAATTCCTCATCGCTGCTAATGTTTCCTCTTCTTCCGACCCATAGATAACCTCGGTTGGTTGAAAAATCTGCTCTAGACGGGGTATCGGCTGCTCCAATGGATAGTAAGGGCCGCGCCAGGGTGGCGACGAGTCCTTGAATTCTTCCTAGGTATACTCATACCCCAACCCGAAGGTGGTACCATGCTTCTTGAGCTTGATACGCTTAGCGATTCCTTGGAGGTTTTTGCCAAGTGCTTTTCCAGGTTCATAGCCGCTCCAATGCAGTATGCTTTCAATTTTGTTGTTCCACCATTTGTCTTTGTCGACTGCGTTGACCCACTCGATGTGGTGGTAAGTTTCCCCACCTAATCTTCTTCTTCCTCCAATTGCTGGAATGGTCTGTCAGCTATATATGGAGTTGCTACCGTCACCATGAATGATCACCTCCTGGTGATTCCATTCAAATTTCACTGCTTGATGTAGTGTTGATGCCACGGCCCCGGCGGCATGAATCCATGGTCGTCCCAACAGCAGATTGTAAGAAGCCGGCACGTCTATCACTTGAAAATCAACATCAAACCAAGTGGGCCCCATTTGCAAACGCAGGTTAATTTCCCCAATAGTGGACCTCTGAGATCCGTCGAAAGCTTTGACGTTGATGGCCCCATCCTTGATTTCATGCAGCCTTTTTCCCAATGTTTTGAGTGTTACCAGAGGACAGATGTTGAGACTGGACCCCCCATCGACCAGGATTCGGGTGATAAAATAATCTTCGCACTGCACAGTGATGTGCAATGCCTTGTTATGACTCAATCCTTCTGGTGGCAGCTCATCCTCGTGAAAGGTGATTTTATGACTCTCCAACACTTGGCCCACCATGTTTGCCATTTCTCCTCTGGTGATGTTGCTTGGTACATATGCCTCACTCAATACCTTTAACCAGGCATTCTTGTGTGCATCAGAACTCTGTAATAAAGCAAAGATAGAAATTTGGGCCGGTGTTTTGTTCAGCTGGTCAATGACCGAGTATTCCTTGGCTTGTATATTTCTCCAGAGATCACCGAGTCCAGTTTCAATGATGGCTTGTCGGCCAGAGGTCTGCTTACTCGACTCAGCTAAGTGTTCTGGGGTATAAACCCTGCCGGTTCTTGTCATACCCTGAGCTACAACTGTTTCTCCAAACTTGGCTTTTCCTTTACTTCTTGCCCCGGCTGTGTAGTCCCACGGTATAGCTTTTGTGTGGAACGGTGTGCGGCTCCATTGCTACTGGAATAGGCACCCTTGCCTTGGAAGGTATTACAGCAACTTCAAAGGGCTCAGGCGCCTTTGGGGATCCAAACTTGACCTCGATTAGTGTTGGCGTCTTTGCGGAGGCTGGTGCTTCAAACTCAAGCGGTATGGACATGTTCACCTCAGCATCTTCGGAAGGCTGAATTTGGATTACAATCAGGTTAAGAGTGACCGTTGGTTTCTTTGGATCGTCACCTTCCGTGATCAAACCGATTGATCCTTTGGGATCCAAATCATCTTCTATTTCAATCATATGAACACTTCCACCCTTGTGGTCTGGTAGAGGGTTGTTGCAGGCGTTCGGAGCAAGCTCCTTTGCCACGATAATATTGTTATCAATTAAAGCCTGGATCTTGTCCTTCAGGGAGCGGCACTCATCAATAGTGTGTCCCTTCATGCCAGAATGGTATGCACGGGTTTTGTTTGGGTTAATCCACTGGGAGGGGTTTTCAGGAGTTATGGCAGGGACAGGGGCGACATAACCAGCGGCTTTGAGTCTTTCGTACAGTTGGTCGATTGGCTCGGCAATGGCGGTGTATTGTTTGGGAGGTCTGCGGTCAAAATTTAGTCGGGGTCTAGGAAAGTTTTGGCGAGTAGGAGGTGACTGATAATGGGATGGTTGAGTGTTGTAGGCTTGGTAGACTTGTGCGGGTTGGGAATATTTGGGTGAAGTGGGTTGGTATGTGGGAGGTGGAGGTGATTGATAGGTAGGTGGTGGAGCTTGGTAGGAAGGTGCGGGATAATTTGAGGTAGGCTGATATGTAAGAGGGGGTATTAGGTAGGTTTGGTATTTGATTGGGGGTTTTGTTCTCTGTGCAACCATCACGTACTCACATCCTTTTTCTTGGACGTGCCACCAGACTGTAGAGCCTTGTTGGTAGCCTGTAATGCTTCAAAGTTAGTGACCATACCACTTTTAATACCTTCCTCGATCATCTCCCCTAGCTTGATGATGTCGGAGAATTTCTGGCCTTCAATCAGCATCAACCTTTCGTAGTACTGTGGGTCTTGAGCCTAGACGAAAAACCTGTTCATTTGTTCTTCTTCTAAAGCCGGCCTGACCTTAGCAGCTTCTGATCTCCAACGAGTAGCATACTCGCCGAATGTCTCTGTGCGTTTCTTTTTTTGAAGTTCTGGATGTAGAACACATCTGGCGCATTCTCCGTGTTGAGTCTGAACTTGTCTATGAAATCGGACGCCATACTTACCCAGTTTGACCACTTCTTCGAGTCTTGGCTAATGTACCAGGACAGTGCATCCCCTTTCAGACTTCTCATAAAGAGCTTCATGCGAACCTTTTCATCCTTTCCTACTCCGACCAGCTTGTCGCAGTATGTCCTCAAATGAACTCTGGGATCCCCGGTGCCATCAAACATTTCGAACTTGGGAGGTTTGTACCCCTCGGGAGTTCGACATCTGGTTGAATGCAAAGGTCTTCGTAATTCAGTCCCTCGATCCCTTGCTTCCTTCAACACCCTGAACTCGGCTAGTCAGCTTCTTGAGTTTTGCGGCCAGATTCTTGATAAGAGAGTCTTTGTCATCAGACTCAGGTGCGCTTGAGGCGAGCTGAATGGGGTGTGGTATGGTCTCCACATAGATGGGGATGTTGTGGTCATGATCATTTGTGGAGTTCAGTGGTTCAGGAATGAGTAGTGGGGTGTTGCTTGAAGTGTGGCATGTGTTGCAGTGATGATGGGGAGCGGGTTGGTTTTGTGGCTTCGGGATGTTTTGAGGAGGTATGGGATTTTGAGTGTTGGGGAAGCTGATATCCGGGGTAGTGAGGGAAAATGAAAAGCTTGCCAAGTTCTGAACTTGATCCAATTCTTCCTGAAATTTTAATAACTTCAGTTCGAGCTGGGAGGCACTTTCCTTGGAAACCTGAATACCCTGAGAAGTCTCTACCCTTTCAACTGATCTCTCCTTTCTGATGTTGCTCAAATCTTCCATCTTTCCTTTTTTCTTGTTTCTGATAGGACTCGGAGGAGGAGGAGGCGGAGGACCCTTGGATCTTGTGGAATATGATGACGATGCCAGAGTGCACGAACTAACCTTTGGGGAGGGGAATAAGCAAAAGTAAAAACAAAAGGTAACAAGTTAGTAGGGATCGTGAGAAGAAAACGTTGCAATATTTAAACACATAGTGCAAGAATATAAATCGTGTCCTAAATTGGGAGCCTCGTTGTGCCCGAGGTAGGCCTAGCGACAAGTAAATTTGGAGAACTTAGAATG
>NW_017684858.1:0-7223 GCF_001879085.1 Nicotiana attenuata | reverse complement strand
CGCCATATTATCACCAACCTCGCCCTCACCCCCAAACCTACCCACATACCCCATATGGCCCACCGCAGCACTATTACCCACCTCCTGTCCCTAATTTCTCCGTCCACCATGCCCATACATACCCCCAACCTCCTACCCATGCACAATGGCGTGCACCCACCCCACAAAATACTTACTCAGCTCAAAATACCTACCCACCCCCAAGAACCAACAGAAATCCCGCTGGAACCGGTTTTCGACCTAACCCTGCATTCAAGAATGATAGGCTGCAAAAGAAGAAGACTTTCACTCCCTTGGGTGAATCTTACACTAGCTTGTACCACAGATTGAGACAGTTGGGCATGCTGAATCCGATTGAACCCAAATTGCCAAATCCTTCCCCAAGGAATCTGGACCACTCTGTGAATTGTGAATATTGCTCAGGTGCGCTGGGACATGACACAGAAAAATGTTGGCACTTGAAAACGGCTATCCGAGAGCTCATTGACACCCGCCGAATTGAAGTGCAAGCCCCAGAAGCGCCTAACATCACCCAAAATCCATTACCAACTCATCATGAGACCCATATGATCGAGCTAGTCCAAAAGGGAGAACATAAGAAGCCATCACAAACCGTAATGATGATCAGGGCTAGTGAGGATAGATCAAATGAGAAACTAGCAAAGGAGGGAGCATTGATCAAGGAAGGAGAAACTGTTAGCAAACCAGTTGTAATAATGAAGAAAGAGCTTTTGAGCAGTGTTGCAAGAAAACAAGAACCAGTCAAAGTGGTAGTGTCAGGGGCAGCTATCAAGCCCGTTGTGATTGTGAAAGGGGCTCGCACAGAACCGGTTGTCATCGAGCCAGTGACTCAGCTACCAGTAATCAGTGAAAAGGCCGTCCCATGGAATTACGGCCGAGTGACAGTGATGTATCAGGGAAAGGAAGTTAAGGAAGAAGTTTGTGAAACCCATGGACTGACTCGCTCGGGGAGATGCTTTGCTCCTGACGAGCTGAGAAAGGCCAAACTCACCAAAGATAATCCAGTATCGATAAAGAAAGTTGTAACTGAAGAAGAGGCAGAAGAATTCTTGAAGAAGATGAAGGCACAGGATTATTCCATTGTAGAACAGTTGAGAAAGACCCCGTCACAAATCTCTTTGATATCATTACTGATCCACTCAGATGAGCACCGCCAAGCATTGATGAAAATTCTGAATGAGGCCCACATCCCCGATAAGATTTCTGTGAACCATTTAGAGAAAATAGCAAACAAGATATTTGAAGTCAACAGGGTTACGTTTTCTAATGACGAGCTGCCTTTGGAAGGCACTGAGCATAATAGAGCACTCTACCTCACGGTGAAATGTGAAGACACTGTGGTCACTCGGGTGCTAGTTGATAACGGATCCAGTGTAAACATTTGCCCTCTCTCCACCTTGGAAAAATTAAAGGTGGACAGTGAGAGAATCCACAAGAATAGTATTTGCGTGCGAGGATTTGATGGAGGAGGCAAGGACACAGTTGGGGATATAGTGTTGGAACTGACAATAGGTCCGGTTGAATTCACTATGGAGTTCCAGGTGCTCGACGTGGCTGTCTCTTACAATCTCTTGTTAGGCCGACCCTGGATCCATGCAGCAAAGGCAGTGCCATCTACCTTGCACCAGATGGTTAAATTCGAGTGGGACAGGCAAGAGATTGTGGTGCATGGGGAAGATAGCTCGTGTAATCTGGGTGATGCCATTGTGCCTTTCATAGAAGCTGAGGATGACAAAGGCCCATGGGTTTATCAAGTCTTTGATACGGTATCGGTTGAAAAGATCCCGGAAGGGAAGTGTATTCCTGTGCCAAAGGTAGCTGCTGCATCCGTCATGGTTGCGTCGGAAATGCTGAAGAACGGATTTGTACCTGGAAAAGGCTTGGGTGCTTCTTTACAAGGCATCGTACAGCCCGTATCCCTTCCTGCAAACCTGGATACTTTTGGTTTAGGTTTCAAGACCACTGCTGCAGACATAAGGCGAGCTAGAAAGATGAAAAAGAAAGCATGGACCCTTCCAAAACCCATCCCCCACCTTTCCCGTTCCTTTGTCAGGCCTGGTACTAAGAGGCGCCTAGCAACAGCAATGCCCAGTGCTGTGGTTGATCCCGACAAGGAGTTGATTGAGAGGTTTGAAAAGCTGTTTTATGAGGTGAATGTATTGGAGGCCGGAGAAGGTCCAAGCAAGGCAGATGTTCAATTCGTGGGGCCCCAGGCAAAGCTTAACAATTGGGAAGCAACTCCCCTTCCTACCCGGAGGGAGTCTTGGTAGTTAGTTTTGATTTCCTTTTAGTTTAATCTAGATTATTTCCAAGGTTGTAATTCGGATGCTATGTTCCGTCCGTTTGGATGAGTTAAACCTTGTTATCTTAAATATTAATGAAATGCAATTTCCCTCTTCTTCATTCCTGATAGTTTTCATTTTTGTCTTTCTTTTCTTTCTTTCTGGTTTCAGTGATATGTCATGCATGAGGAGTCTTCAGCCCAGTCATAAATGCCAACCTAACTCAGACATAATAATACAAAAAATTGAGTGTGATGACGAAATAGAATATGATGATGAGGAAGCTTTTGAGGAAATCAGTAAAGAATTAAGCCACTTTGAAGAAAAACCCAAACGTAATCTGAATGACACAAAGGCAATCAATTTAGGGGATCAGGAGAATGTGCGAGAAATGAAAATAAGTGTCCATTTGGAACCTCAGCTCAGGGAAGAGATAATTAAAGCACTTTTTGAGTATAAAGATGTTTATGCATGGTCATATGACG
Organism: Nicotiana attenuata; assembly: GCF_001879085.1. Lineage (NCBI taxonomy): Eukaryota > Viridiplantae > Streptophyta > Magnoliopsida > Solanales > Solanaceae > Nicotiana > Nicotiana attenuata. The sequence goes on along the minus strand of NW_017684858.1, from coordinate 4,435 downwards.
ACATGCCAGGTTTAAGCACCGATTTGGTGGTCCACAAATTGCCCACTGACCCAGCATGCCCTCCTGTCAAGCAGAAGCTAAGGAAATTTAAAACAGACATTAGTGTGAAAATCAAAGAGGAGGTCACCAAGCAGTTTGAGGCAAAGGTCATCCGGGTCACGCGGTATCCCACCTGGTTAGCCAATGTTGTGCCTGTGCCAAAGAAGGATGGAAAGACCAGAGTGTGCGTAGATTACCGTGACCTCAATAAGGCAAGTCCGAAAGACAACTTCCTACTACCAAACATCCATATATTGATCGACAATTGTGCCAAACATGAGATTGGTTCCTTCGTGGATTGTTATGCGGGCTATCACCAGATTTTGATGGATGAGGAGGATGCGGAAAAGACGGCATTCATCACGCCTTGGGGAACGTATTGTTACAGGGTCATGCCATTTGGGTTAAAGAACGCAGGGGCAACGTATAGCCGGGAAGACCCTTGATCCTTTATCTGACCGTTTTGGATAATTCTTTTGGTTGTGTACTGGGGCAGCATGACATCACAGGAAGGAAAGAGCAGGCGATTTACTACCTCAGCAAGAAGTTCACATCATATGAGGTGAAATACACTCAACTTGAGAGGACGTGTTGTGCCTTAACCTGGGTAGCGCAGAAGTTGAAACATTACTTGTCAGCATATACCACCTATCTCATCTCTCGGTTGGACCCGTTGAAGTACATTTTTTAGAAACCCATGCCCACAGGGAGGTTGGCGAAATGGCAAATCTTGCTTACGGAGTTCGATATTGTCTACGTGATCCGGACTGCAATGAAAGCACAAGCGCTGGCTGATCATTTGGCCGTGAATCCAGTTGATGATGAATATGAACCTTTGAAAACATACTTCCCTGACGAGGAGATAATGCATGTTGAAGAATTAGAACAAGTCGAGAAGCCAGGATGGAAACTGTTCTTTGATGGAGCTGCCAACGCCAAGGGTGTCGGGATAGGAGCAGTACTGATTTCTGAGACAGGGCAACACTACCCTGTCACTGCTCAACTTCGTTTCTATTGCACCAATAACATGGCTGAATACGAGGCGTGTATCTTGGGTCTGAGATTGGCTATAGACATAGGTGTCCAGGAAATCTTGGTCATGGGTGACTCGGATCTTCTGGTACACCAGATTCAGGGTGAATGGGAGACACGAGATTTGAAGCTCATACCATACCGGCAGTGTTTGCATGAACTTTGTCAACGGTTTCAATCAATAGATTTCAGGCATATTCCAAGGATTCACAATGAGGTTGCCGACGCTTTGGCCACTTTGGCGTCAATGCTGCATCATCCAGACAAGACTTATGTGGACCCGTTACAGATTCAGGTCCGAGATTAGCATGCTTATTGTAACATGGTGGAAGAAGAGCTTGACGGTGATCCGTGGTTCCATGATATCAAATAATACCTCCGGATGAGCGTGTACCCAGCACAAACTACAGGGGATCAAAAGAGAGCAATCCGACGCTTGGCAAGCGGATTTTTCTTTAGTGGAGGAGTATTGTACAAGAGAACTCCAGATCTTGGATTGTTGAGATGCATGGATGCTAAACAGGCTACAGTTATCATGGCTGAGGTACATGCGGGAGTTTGCGGACCCCATATGAGTGGATATGTATTGGCAAAGAAGATTCTCCGAGCAGGTTATTATTGGCTTACTATGGAACGGGATTGCATCAGTTTCGTGCGCAAGTGTCATCAATGTCAGGTACATGGAGATTTGATTCATTCTCCACCATCTGAATTGCATATGATGTCAGCACCATGGCCGTTGGTTGCTTGGGGAATGGATGTCATTGGGCCGATCGAGCCAGCGGCGTCAAATGGGCACAAGTTCATTTTGGTAGCTATTCATTATTTCACTAAGTGGGTTGAAGCAAAAACCTTCAAATCTGTGACCAAGAAGGCAGTGGTCGATTTTGTGCATTCGAACATCATCTGTCGGTTTGGGATCCCGAAGGTCATCATCACGGACAATGGTGCCAACTTCAACAGTCATTTGATGGCAGAGACATGCCAGCAGTTTAAGATTACGCACCGCAATTCCACCCCATATCGTCCTAAGGCAAATGGAGCAGTCGAAGTAGCTAACAAGAACATCAAGAAAATACTTCGAAAAATGGTAGAGGGGTCCAGACAATGGCATGAGAAGTTACCTTTCGCCCTTTTAGGCTATCGCACTACTGTTCGCACTTCAGTAGGGGCGACTCCTTATTCACTGGTGTATGGAACTGAAGCAGTAATACCCGTAGATGTCGAAATCCCGTCCCTTCGGATTATTGCCGAGGCGGAAGTTGCGATGTTGAATGGGTTAAAGCCCGCTTGGAACAACTAAGTTTGATTGACGAAAAGATATTGGCAGCAGTATGTCACGGTCAGTTGTACCAACAGAGAATGGCAAGAGCATATAACAAGAAAGTGCGTCCGCGGAAGTTCGAAGTAGGGCAATTGGTGTTGAGACGTATCTTACCTCATTGGGCTGAGGCAAAAGGAAAGTCCGCCCCGAACTGGCAGGGGCCATTTGTTGTAACCAGAGTGTTGTCCAATGGCGCATTATATTTGACAGATGTGGAAGGAAAATGTGTAGAAATGGCTATCAACTCTGATGCAGTCAAGCGATACTATGTATGATTTCTTGGTTTAATTGTACTTTATTGTATTTGGCATATTTTTGAGATTGAAATGACGAAGGCATTTTGTTCTGCTATCCAAACACTTTATCCTTTGTTACCCCTTTTGAGCCTCATTTACTTTCTTTCGTACCCCTCTTTCGGAATCAATAACAACTCGGAAGCTCGAGCAAGGAAAATCAGTGAAGAAATAAGAAAACACAGTCCAACGGAAAGAAAAGGAAAAAAAAAAGAAAAAGGGAAAAGAAAAAAAAGAGAGAAAAGAAAAATGAAGAAAAGAAAAAAAGAAATGAAAAGAAAGAAAAGAAAGTGGAAGAAAAGGAAAGATTGCAACAGCAAAGTAATTCCTATGACCTGAACTACGTTCGACTTGATCCCGAAAGGGTACGTAGGCAGCCTCTCCTTGGGGTTCAGTCACATCAAAACAAAATCCCAAAAGTCCCCACGAAAGGAACTGGGGCAGCAATTATGGTTGTGCAAGAAAGTTGATTCCGAAAGTTGTAGTTGTGAACCCTTATTGAATTGTTTTAGAGCCTTTTATACCCTTTCTTTCTAACCCTATCCAAAAGCCTGTATTACGCTCCAAAGAAAGACCTTTTTATCAATCTTCAGGAAGTGCCAATACGAGCAAGTAAAAGTGATTCACGTCAGGGGCAACACTCCGGTGCAGGGGAAAAATGATAAAAATGAGAGAGTCTTATTGGTGAAAACCCTCACGGGCACCGTAAGGCGAAGTGAGTTGAGAGAAATCAAAATGAGAGAGTCTTATTGGTGAAAACCCTCACGGGCACCGTAAGGCGAAGGTGAGTTGTTCAGATAGGCAAATGAGACAAGTATGTGGTCAAAAGCTGCTCAAGACATTGCACGACGAGCAAGGTTTAGGTTTGGGTGAAGATTAGGTTGTGAAAACCCGGAACAACAAATGTGGCAATCGAAAGTTGATTGGTTAGACAGACTGGGTTGATTAATCCAAAATGCATGGCATGCTCAATGGTATCAGCTGTTCCACTCAGATAAGTCTCATTCTCTTCTTTCTTCATTACAAATCATCCGTCCTCGGATTCTCTTTATCCTTAACCCTCGAGGTCATTGCATTTCATTCTTTCGAGGTCTATCTTTAAGATGTTTTAGTGTCAGTTCTGTTCGAAACAAAAGGAAGGAATGTCAAGGCTAACTACCAGCTTCCTAGTTGTACAGATAGGGCCAGAATATATCAAAGATGTTGAAAAGCAAAGTAAGTCATAAAGGACCACTGGAGATTTCATCGGTAGATTAGTCGGATAATTGTGGGGAAGGAGCGAAGTTTCAAAAGAGGGGTTAGAAACACAAGAAGAACAATATGGAACAGAACACTTGGGTCATCAGAGTCAAGGGGTTGAAATTCGGTCAGGAAGTCGAGGGGATTCAAGGCAAGTCCAGGAAAGCGAGACAGAGTAAAGCCCAGCAGCTGGGATGTACCTAGCAAGAATGCCAAGCAACTAGCCACCATTTTATATTGACAAGATTTTTCTTTGATTGAAACAGGGGCAGAAATTTCGTTCATTTCGGAGAAAACCGCCGTAAGAAAAGGTAACACCCAAACAGGTATGACTGGAAACTCTCAGGACCCTCCTGGAAAATGGGACTTAGTTTAAATCGCCAAACAAGCATGAGTAGCATAATTTAGCACAAATGTATCCTAAAGAACATAGGTTGTCTAAGATAGGATTTAATTAGGAGTGGTCAGGACCCTCCTGAATAATGGGACACAGTTCTAAGATCTCCTT
>NW_017684857.1:6413-7224 GCF_001879085.1 Nicotiana attenuata | reverse complement strand
GCGGGGGTAATAGATGCATCTATGGTTCGTGTTGTTCGACCCTCGGCAGTGCACAGTTTATTTTCTGTTGGAGCGGGACCGTACGCCTCGGCATGATTTGCGCATGCTTGATTGCTGCCTTGAACTTATTGAAGTTGTTATTGCCTCTTCATGGCTTGAGAATATTTGGATAAATAATGAAAAGGAATTTTGGGAAACTTCCTATAAAAGAAATAATTGTTTACTTGTTTCCTCATATTGGATTAAAACTCATATTTATAAGAGTCCACGATTTAATGAATTATTGACATCATTATTGGACCACTAGTAAGTGTCGAAGTCGACCATCTCGTCTCTACTTCTTCGAGATTAGATGGGATACTCATTGAGTACACGTTGTTTTCGTACTCATACTACACTTCTGTGCATTTTTGTTGCACAGGTATATGTAACTCTAGTGGCCTACCGGGCGTAGCAGCACGGATGATTTGGGGACTAGGTGAGTTGCATTATTCGAGGCAGCCCGCAGCTAGTATAGTCCCTTCCAGTATATTGTATTTACTTTCTGTCCACTGTATTCCGGACGGATGTTGTATTATATTATTTCTTAGAAATTGCTCATGCACTTGTGACACCGGGTTCTAGGATGGTTTTTGAAATATTTTGTATTAATTGCTTATTATTTAATTTGAATTGAAGCAGTTGTCTCTTTACTTATGAAAGTAGAAGGAGAATCTGGGTTTTCAAAATTGTCTAAATTGGAATCTAATTAAGTATTTTAGTTGGCTTGCCTGACAGCAGTGTCCGGCGCCATCACGACCCTTAGTGGATT
>NW_017684857.1:0-1848 GCF_001879085.1 Nicotiana attenuata | reverse complement strand
ATTGGAGGTTGATTCATCATTTTAGCGTTGTTTGGTATGATTTGAGGCCTCGAGCAGGTCCGTGTTATGTTATGGAGTGGGTTGGTGTGATTGGACGGGGTCCCGGGGGCCTCGGGTGTGTTTCGGGTTGTATCGCGCTCTTATTTGATGTTTCAACGTCGTTTCTTTTGACATAAAGGGGTACAATATTAAGCAAATGTGCTCCAAATTAAGTTTTTATTAAACCATTAGATCCGTATCGTAATTATGGAGCCATAGCAAAAAGAATCGTCGAATTTGGACAGCGTATGAGGGAGTTATGCTCATTTCCGTGTCGGGAAAAAGTGCTGGTTGCTGTCATAACCGCAGATGCGGTCATTTTTCCGCAGATGCGGGACCGTAGATGCGGTCATTCTTCCGCAGATGCGGTCATTTTTCCGCAGATGCGGAAACTACTGGAGGCAGTGGGGTTCTTTTAAAAATCGAAGTTCGGCTCATTTTCACTTCATTTCTTCCATGGGAGCCGATTTTGGAGCAACTTTGGAGTGCCGTTTTCATCACCAAGCATGAGGTAAGTGATCTCTACTAGTTTTGAGTATATACAAGGTTTATATATGGACATTGAAATTTGTTGAAAACTTGGAGTTTGAGGGAAAACTTAGAAAACTAGTATTCTTGGATTTTGACCACGATTTTGGGTATGGAATTTAGAGAAAATCATATATTTGAGTTCGTGAGGCTATGGGTAAACTTTATCTTCGAAAAATTTCGGATTCCGGGCATGTGGGCCCGAGGGCATTTTTGTCAACTTTTCGATCGGGGTTAGTAATTGTTATAAATTGGATTATAATGAGTACCTTAGCATATATTAATGGGTTTACATAATTATTGGCTAGTTTTGGAGCGTTGTGCATCGATTCGAGTCTTCGGAAGCGCATGGAATGCCGGTTATGGATCTTCGGAGCGAGGTGAGTCTCCTTTCTAACCTTGTAAGAGGGAATTGTCCCCATAGGTGAATTAATTGGTTATGTGCTCCTATTTGTGGGGGCTACGTACAGACGAGGTGACGAGAGTCTGTGCGTAGCTACTATTATGCTATTGTCCGGTAGTCTAGGACCCAAAAGCATGCAATTCTTGGATGAATTGTAAACTTATTAACAACTCGAATTGCTTAAATCACATCGAATTAATAAATAATTTTAAAAAGGATTAAACTTCTTTTCTTACATTGTTAAAAGAGAAAGTGGCTTTTATTTGAATAAATATTCCCCGATAAATTCTTAATTGGATATCTGAGCATGTATTTCTATGTGCACATGCGTCGCACGTATGATTCGCGAGCAGGGGGATTGTTTATTTCATGTTGACCGCGTCGCATGGATAGTTCGCGAGCGGGGTAATAGATGCATCTATGGTTCGCGTCGTTCGACCCTCGGCAGTGCACAATTTATTTTCTGTTGGAGCGGGCCGTACGCCTCGGCATGATTTGCGCATGCTTGTATTGCTGCCTTGAACTTATTGAAGTTGTTATTGCCTCTTCATGGCTTGAGAATATTAGGATAAATAATGAAATGGAAATTCTGGGAAACTTCCTATAAAAGAAATAATTGTTTACTTGTTTCCTCCTATTGGATTAAAAATTATGTTTATAAGAGTCCACGATTTTAATGAATTATTAACATCATTATTGGACCACTAGTAAAGTGTCGAAGTTCGACCATCCTTCGTCTCTACTTCTTCGAGATTAGACGGGATACTCATTGAGTACACGTTGTTTTCGTACTCATACTACACTTCTGTGCATTTTTGTTGCACAGGTATATGTAACTCTAGTGGCCTACTAGGCGTAGCAGCACGGATGATTTGGGG
>NW_017684856.1:6439-7224 GCF_001879085.1 Nicotiana attenuata | reverse complement strand
TATATGTGATGAATCTATTCAAAACATATATGATGTGGTAATGCATGGACAATGGAATGAAGAGGTAATCAGAAGGATACTACCAGAAGACTTAGCAGATCATATTTTGCAGAATTTGAAACCTCCAACATTAGACAATGAGATTGATAAGCCAGTATGGATGCTAGAAACCAAAGGGGAATTTTCAGTAAAGTCAGCCTGGGAGTATGTGAGAAGAAGAAGTCACCCTTGTAATGCTTATAAAAAGATTTGGGTGAAAGGTCTCCCCTTTAAGATCTCATTTTTCATGTGGAAGCTATGGAGAAACAAATTACTTCTGGATGATTTTTTTAGAAGGATAGGATACCTTATGGCCTCAAAATGCTGGTGTTGTGCTGAACCTAAAGAAGAAACAGTGCAGCATCTGTTTTATTCATCAAAACCAGCTGCAACTGTTTGGAAATACTTTTTGGGAAGTGCAGGGATAGGTACAGAAGGGATTTCATTGCATCAAGCAGTGATTAAATGTTGGACTGCTGATGTAGTTCCAAGGCTACAACCTATTTTGCAAGCTCTACCATCTGTGATTGCTTGGGAACTATGGAAGAGGAGGAATAGTTTCAAATATGGGGAGGCTGTTACTGTTAGCAGAGTCATATACCAGATTTCTTCAACTATGCAGTCTTTAGTTAAGTTTAGGAAACCTGGGATTCAGAATGTTCCACACAAATGGCCTGATTTACTTAGAATGATGGAGAATTACACACCATTGTTGCAATACTCTAAAGTTCTATGGGAATTTCCTA
>NW_017684856.1:0-3297 GCF_001879085.1 Nicotiana attenuata | reverse complement strand
AAGAGGACATAAAGATCAGAGATTATTCAATGTTCCAGATGAAAGCTCAATTAATCTGTTGGTATACAGGTAAGTGGATTTTGTTATTGTTCTATGGTGTAATGGAGGTTCATTTGGTGGTATTAATGCTATGCATTCATTCCAAAGGACTTAAATTACATCTAAACAATAGCGCAAGGATAAACTTTTGCAAAGTATCACCAACAGCAAGCACAAATGGATATCAAAATACTGATTAATATGTTGATAGAAGAACAAGCATATATGTGGTTTTTAACAGTCATAGCAATCATATCTATAATCTATGGTTTGAGGAGGCTCCAGGTGGTGGTATTAGTACTATGTACTCAACCCACCGGAGTTAAATTAAATCTAGAATATAGACTGGTTGCAAAGAAGATCAATTGCAAGTCATCATACATGATTGCAGGTTTCATAAACAGGACAATTCTGTCAGAAATAAAGAACAAGCATGCACAGTTTTTTGGGTTTATAAGTGTACAGTTTGCAGACAGTAAAATCACTAGTTTTAGTGAGATTAACTGGATGAAGCAAAATGAAAAGGAAATAAATAAGAACAAGGGATACAGAAATGAAATACATTCAGTCTGTGATTTTAAACCAAGCTATAAGGGAGGGGAGAGTACAAACGCGATTGAAGCTCTCACAGGCAATTCCGATTGGGTACAGCAGGGTGTGGTAGATGGTATCTCTGAAGATTGGCAACTTAGGGTTTTCAGACCAGCTGCAGCTAAACAGGAGCTTTTTGAATTACATCTTCACCTCTCCAACACGAAGCACAAGGATCCAGGAACATGCAAGAGCATTCAAGTAAGAAATGGGGTTAGTCGATTGGATTTGAAGGAAAATGAACAATACAGTAGAGAGAAGGATGAGAGAGGAAGTGGATATTACCTATGTCGGCTGCAATTGGAAATGAAGGGACAAATACATACATATGTGAATATAAGTGTAATAAAAAGGAAGATAGTGGAATACACGCGTCCAGTGGCAAAGCTGATGGAAAGGAGGCTAATTTGCAAATACAAGGTGGTCAAATTGGGCTATTTGGCTATTGGTGTAATTGGGCTGGTTGGAATACATTTTTGCTGGGCTGGATTGGACAGTAGAGTCATTTCGTCAGAATGGATAACAAATTTGGGCTGGGTTGGAGTTGTTGTCTCATGGAGTTGTATGAATAGCCACTATATGTTTACACATATGTGGCTATTTATTCAATTCAGTAATTTGTGTAATGGGACTACTGGTGCAAAGACGAGGCTGTTTTTGCAAAGCAGAGGCGGAAAATTGGAGCTATGTATACAGTTGGGCCTGGTTTTCTTCGGCCCAGATGGAAGTCATGGCTATTTCTGCAATGCAGATGGGTGGGCTGGATGTGCAATTTGGAGGCTATTTATGCAGTTAAATTTGCTGGCCATTCATGCAAGATTTATGGAGCTATCTTTTGGGCCAACTGATGCGGGCTGCAATGGAGTCCAAAAATGGGCCTTTTCATGGATTATTTTTGAGGCAATTTTGAGTAGAATTTTTGTGATATCAATTTTGAGTATAATGCTCAATTTTGATAATAGGTCTTATGTAGAATTTTATTTCCTTTTCTTACATCCGTTTGGATATCATGACATTGTGCTTGTTTGTTTTATTTATAAATAAAAACTAGCCCTAGGCTATGCCTTCTCTCTAGAAAGCGATTTTTCTCTGCCTTCTCTCTAGAAAGCGATCTAGAGAGAGAAAGTTGAGATCATCTGCCATGGCCAATCTGGCCGGCGGCCAGCCTGGTTTTCCGGCTGGTCAGCCCCCTACGTCCTCTACCCAACCCCCTATTACAACAAACAACAATTCAACGCCCTATAATTTGCCTAGCGATAAAACAGTCCCAATGAATTATGCCAAAGCAGTGAAAAATTCTTCGAATAACACTGCCATGGATGAGCGAGCAGCAGTAGTGGAACCTATTGCGCTTAGACGAGCTACTTTACATCAAGGTCAACCTTTAGTTTGCTTTACTGAATCAGAAGTCGAGCGTATGAATATTATAGAAGGTCTAAAGTATGCAGTTGTATGTAAATTCTCGTATGGATGGCCTGAAATCAATGAATTGCGACGTATTATTCCAGTGCAATGTGGAATCAAGGGTGAATGCAACATTGGGTACTTAAGGGATAGACATATACTAGTGAGGTTCACATTATGGGAGGATTATGTTAATTTTTCATCTAAAGGTGTTTATTATGTTAAGGACAAACATGGGGAGGAATATCAATTGCGTACTTTGATATATGATTCTAACTTCAAAGTTGGAGAGGAGACCCCTAAAGTAATGGCATGGATTTCATTCCCAAATCTGTTGCCTACCTTTTTTGTTAAAGAGTGCCTATTTTCATTGGCTTCAGCTGTTGGAATACCACAACACCTTGATCAAGCTACTATGAACAAAACTAGACCTAGCTGTGCACGTGTGAAGGTGCTAGTTGATTTATTAGCTAATCTTCCCAAAAAGGTTAGGATGGATATTGTCAATGAGAATACGGGAGATATAAGAACTGAATGGGTGAATATTAAGTATGATTATTTACCTAAATATTGCAAGGATTGTAAAATACAAGGCCATGACTTAATGGAATGTTGGAGGGTGCATCCTGAACTTCTAAACAATAAGAAAGTGGAGAAGCAGTCTGTTACAGATGGTGGTGTACAAGCAAACAAGGAAACTAGTAAGAATAATGCTCCATTAATGATTCTTACAAGTGGAAAGGTTGTTGGCAATGTAGGTGCACAGTGGAAAGAGGTTAGAGACAGAAGGGCTCAAGGTAATGACAAGCAGAGTGGAGGAACAACAACAATTGGGAAGGAAATAGTACCTGTTGAAAAACAAAATGCTGGAGATCTACAGCAGGTGCAGACCAACAACATGTTTGAAGTCTTAGAGGTGGAAAATAATGAAGATAATGCCAATAATCAATTGGCATTGGTGGAGGATCAGGGAACTCAAAGGTTAATGCCCAATGCAAAGGGTGGAGGCATCCTAAATCCTGCAGCAGCAGTGTTTAAACCTACTACTCCTGGGACAGTCAGGGGCAAGAATGGAGGAAAGAAGAACACAGGTAATGTACCAAATACTAGTGTTACAGCAGCAAAGTTGAACACCTCAAAGGAAGATGAGAGAGCAAAGAGTAGGGAAATGGAAATTTATGAAAATCAGGTACAAGAATCTACTGCAGCATGGGTACAAAGGGCCTTTATTGGCAACATTGTGGCAACAAACACATCAGTTCA
>NW_017684855.1:3878-7224 GCF_001879085.1 Nicotiana attenuata | reverse complement strand
ATCAGAAGGAAACTTTGATAGATGGGATAGCTTGGTAGTAGGCCGGATCGGCATGGTAAGGATATGACTAGTTCTTTGGGTGCTTACGAGGTAATGAGTTTCTTCAGGTGTTTCGCGGCAATGCTCTTGGGTTGTGTTTTAGTGACCTGCGTAGCTTGGTTGAGTTAGAAGGATTCAGCCCTGACAGTTTAGTTTTGTGCAAATGGAATTCGGAGAATTCTTGATGGTTTCTACTACTGTGAGAGAGGTATATTTTCTACTGGCGTGAGGAGCATGTGATGAATAGTGATTTTCTTCTAGATGGGATCAAATGGAAACTTCTCGGCTAGTTGAGTACGTAGTTGCTTGTGGCTCAGAATTGATATGAAGTTCTCATAGTTATCCTAGGATGGTATGGTATATGTGGTATGTTTTGTAGGACTGAGATTTGTATGAGTAAGGTCACAGTTCAGTTTTGAAAGGAAGGTCATACATTCTTAGGCAGCATGGACAGCTTCAGATGACTAAATAAATGAGATAACTGATTGGTGTGGCTGATGGAGGTATACATTTTAGGAAGGTGATAAGTCGGGATTTTAACATGTTTTATGCCCCTACTTGCCTATGCTTTGGTTATAAATTGCTACACAATAGTGTCAAAATGCTCACAAGTTGTGCTTGATTGCAGGTTTGATCGACAAAGCGACGGATGTCAAAGATCGGCTCAAAAAAGAGTGAAACCTGCTCAAGTGTCAAAGACTAAGTAAATTGAGGAAAAGAGAACCTAGTGCGGACCGCGCAAAGGTGAATGCGGCAGCACTAGGAGGTTCAGAGAGTTGGCATTTTCAAGCTGGAGGCAACGCGGGCGCGGTACGATTCACGCGGTCCGCGGTCAGGCTCCGCGGCCGCGCTACTCTTTTGTGCGGTCCGCGGAGCAGAGATTCAGGGAGCTCACATTTTGCCAATTCCAAGCAATACAGCCCGCGCTCGTTTTTTGTGCGGCCAGCACTGACCCCGCAGGGGTATTTTTGTCCAGTTTTTCCAGCCTAGTATAAATAGGACATTTTACCATTTTTTGGGTAAGTTTTTATATTCCAGACTTAGTTTCGCTCGTGAGGCTCACTTTTGTAGCCATTTTCGGCACTTTTGCTTTTCATTAACGATAGATTATTGTAGTTTCTTCTAAGTAATCAATTAATATGCTTAGTTCTTCATCTATTTCTTCAATTTCTGTATCTAGCATGAGTAGCTAAACCCATTAGCTAAGGTTGTGGCTGAACCCTAGTGTGGGTAATTGATGGGTGTTGCCATCTAGGGTTAGATTGATTATGGGTGTTTGTTATTTGGGTTGATTTTATGTTTTTATTTAAGAATTGGTGGTTGCAAACACTGATTCAAGCTTTGCGGGTTTGACTCTTCTTGAGAAAGAGAGTTTATGACCCCAAAATTGACCTAACAAGGAATTGGGATGGACTCATGGGAAATGATAGTCCCAATTAACGGGTTAAATCTCGAGACAGTAATCTCCCTACTTGAACCCTAGTTGCTTGATCTTATTGGCTTACCCAATTGGTCTCGAGAGAGTCAATTGGGCAAAATCACTCTCTACCGAGAGGTGTGAGAGTGGGTACAATTGTGCAACGGTTATAGCATAAGCCCCAAATATGTCAATCTATCCTTAGTAACATCTACCCGTCAGTTAGCCACCTAGGTAATGCCACGACCCTAGTGCCTTCCTTCCCATTAGATACAACTTTGCAATATTCTAGTAGCATAATTGAGCATTAATCATTAGTTTTATCATAGTAGTTATAAAATCAAAAACCAAGAATGTTTGAAGTGACATTAGGAGCACAAACACATCTCTAGACTAGACAGAAAATCCAACTCCACTACTAGCTCCCTGAGGAAATCGATCCGGACCACTATTCGGGTAAAAGCTATTGCGACCCGCTCTTCCTACCTTGGTGTAGTGTCGAGTTGGCGGCGATCAACTTTTTGGCGCTGTTTCCGGGGAGCTTACGGTGTTGACTATCTGTTTAGTTTGTTTTGTGTTTTGCTTCTCTTTCCTTCTTGTTTACTAATTTTGTTTGTGTCGATTACTCAGGTACTATGGCTTTAAATGCTATTGACCCTCTTGGCAATGCCATAGCGGGGAAGGAGGTAGAAGATATTGATCATGATGAGCTTCCCGTACCTCAAGCTCCACGTAGAGGCCGTCAGGCCAATGACAACAATCCTATTCCAGACCCTCCTCCGCGACCGCCAAGAGTAGTCCCAAGAGTGCTACCAAATCAAGGATATGTGAGTGCCATCGTTCCTCCCCGAATCCGGGCGGGGAACTTTCAAATCACAAATGTCATGTTGACCTTGCTCAAGCAAAGAGGATATTTTACGGGCGCCTCCGATCAAAATGCATACAAGCACTTGAAGGGGATCGTAGATACATGCTGGGGCAGTAAGCAAACAAACGTGTCAGAGGATGCGTTGAGATTGAGGCTTTTCCCGTTTTCTCTTCGGGGTAAAGCGTTGGATTGGTTAGAACGGCTCCCCAATCATTCTATCACCACATGGGATGAATTGGCGGACAAATTTATTGCCAAGTTCTTTTCTCCAAGTCATATGGCGGCTCTTCGGGATGAGATTCTAGCTTTCAAGCAAATGCCAACGAAACCTTTGCATGAAATATGGGAGAGATTTTGAACAATGGTAAAAGAGTGCCCAAACAACGATATGACCGAGGCAATGATTCAACAAACTTTCTATCGGGGCATCAACACCACTAATCAATGCATTGTGAACCAATTGGCCGGTGGGAACTTTATGAAACTTTCATACCAAGAAGCTTGTGATATACTTGATGAAATGGCCGAGACCTCTTTGGCATGGCAAAGTAGAGCAAACGTGCCCCAAGGTGATCCCACGGTCATCCATTTGCACAAGGAATTGCACGATCATGGCCAAGCTATTGCTGAGCTTACAACAACTATGAATCAATTGGCGAAGGCGCAATTGCAACAAGTCCAAAACCCGCACCAAGTCAATACAATGGAAAGTGTTTCTATGTTGGAAAGGAGGCAAAGAGGGCAACAACAACCTCAAGGTAATTGTGAGCAATTTGATAACAACAATGATGGTGGTGGTTATTCGCATGAGTGCTATGATGATCAAAGCGAAGAATGTCAATATGTCAATTACTACCAAGGGAATAGAGGAAATCAAGGGAATCAGCAATGGCGTCCCCAAGGAAATTGGGTCAATCAACAAGGCGGTGGTAATTGGAATAATAACAACAAACAAAAAGGTGGTGGCAATTGGAACAATAATAATCAAAACAACAATTGGGGTAACCAAGGTAACAAATCAA
>NW_017684855.1:0-535 GCF_001879085.1 Nicotiana attenuata | reverse complement strand
ACTCTATGTCTTTAGCAATCCTTGAGTGTGTGTGGTGAGAAATTGAATTATGAGTCCGTCCCGAGCCAATGGTTTAGAACTTGCCCTGAATGTTTGTTGAGGCGAAATTTTGAGTGACATTCGACTTGATAAGTGATTATAGGCTCTCCTTGATCCAAATGATAAGTTGAACAATTCCATAGCCTACCAATGAGATAATCTCTAGCTAACCCCTTTTGAGCCTTAAACCTTCTTCTTTCAAGAACCAATGTTACAAGCCTATACCCATTCTAAATTCTACCCTCTCTTGGCACCCACATCTTCCCTTGAGTAATAGCAAAGTCTAAGTTTGGGGGGAGAGACAAGAAAGGAAACAAAAGGGGTAAAAGGCACAAAGGAAAAGAAAAGGAAGGCAATGAAAAAGAAAGAAAAGAAAAAGAGAAAAGAAAGACCAACTAGTGAAAAGAATAAAAGGGAAGTTACAAGAAAACAAAAGTAGAAGAAGGTAGTGGAAGAAGTAGAAATAGGAGAATAGTGTGAATTGCATAAGAAAGAA
>NW_017684854.1:0-7225 GCF_001879085.1 Nicotiana attenuata | reverse complement strand
AAAAGAGCGTATCTTACGCTGACCTGTGCATGTTCCCGCACGTACATCTACCCTTGGGTTTCAAAACCCTGAAGTTTGAAAAATATGATGGGCATGGGGATCCCCTTGCCCACCTCAAAAGATACTGCAACCAACTGCGGGGAGCGGGCGGAAAAGAAGAGTTGCTCATGGCTTACTTTGGCGAAAGTTTGGTCGGTATTGCTTCAGAATGGTATATGGATCAGGATATATCTCGCTGGCATATCTGGGACGACCTGGCTCGGGACTTTGTCAGGCAGTTTCAATATAACATCGACATTGCCCCTGACAGGAATTCATTGTCAAATCTAAAGAAGAAGTCCTCGGAGAGCTTCCGAGAGTATGCTGTAAAATGGCACGAACAAGCGGCCGGAGTCAAACCTCCAATGGACGAAACAGAGATGGTCAGTGTCTTCCTTCAAGCCCAAGAGGCTGATTATTATCAAAACATGATGTCTGCGATGGGTAAGCCGTTTGCCGAAGCCATCAAAATCAGTGAAATGGTTGAAAATGGTTTGAAAACAGGACGAATCTTGAGTCAGTCTGCTATAAGGGCCACCTCCCAAGCAATCCAAGGCGGATCTGGAGGAGTAGCGAATCGAAAGAAGAAGGAAGAAGCATCAATGGCAACTTCAAGTACAAGAAAACCCCGTTCACCCAGACCTCTTTTCCCTGAAAGAGCCCCGCAACATTACTATCCCCACCAAGATGTGGCTTATGATCCTCAGCCATACACAGTGATGAATGCCCAGCCCTGCGTCAGGCCCCAACAACAATTTAATCAGAACAGAGCTCCATTTCCCAGAAATCAACCTCCTTACCAAGATCACTATAATCCCCGGCCTCCAGAAAACAACTTCAATGCCCGTGCACGGGAGCCGCCAAGGAAAACAAACTTCACACTCCTTGGTGAGTCCTATTCTAGCCTATTCCCCAAATTGATCCAAATGGGTTTGTTGCAACCCGTGCCCCCGAATAGGCAAAACCCAGAGTCACCCTCTTACCAACCTGACACCCGGTGTGCCTATCATTCAGGGGCAGAAGGGCATGATACATATAATTGTTGGACTTTGAAGAGGGCGGTGGAAGATCTGATAGAACAAAAGAGAATAGTGCTAAGGGACGAAGATGTTCCTAATGTAACCAACAATCCGTTACCGGCCCACAACAACAGACCGGTTATTGGAATGATCTGTGAAGATAAAGAATTTGATCAAGCTCTAAAGGCCATCATTGCCATAGCCGATGTGGAAAAGAAGCCAAAAGCTATCGCAAAACAAGACAAGGGGGAGAAAAAGAGTAAAACCACCCCTTAGAAGACCGAAAAGAAAGTGGAAGCTGAAACCGAGACAGCGCCCTCCAAAGACGCCGTTCTTTATGTCCCTCGAGGTCGCAAGAAAGAACAGATGTCATTGAGTCCTCCTAGGAGGTTTGAGCTAAACAAGGGAGCTCAAATGTATGTGCCCAAGGGGACTTACGTGGTGCGGGGACCGATAATTCCACCAAGGCTGAATGAGCCCGTGGTTATTGGTCGCGTGCCACAAAGACCCATGACAGATCCCACCGCCGTTCCATGGAACTATAACAAAGCGGTAGTAACTTACAAAGGCAAAGAGATCTCGGGAGAAGTTAAGGAAAATAACCCGACTGAGAAGTACCTCAATCTGGAGGAAGTAAATAATGCCACAAAGAAGCGTTTCCCACCCAAGAAGCCGGTGAGTGCTGAAGAAGCGGAAGCATTCTTCCAGAAAATGAAAATGGCAGACTACGAGATAATCTACCAGCTCCAAAAGTCCCCTGCTCAAGTCTCTCTGTTGTCTCTGTTAATGAACTCGACTGAACATCAAAAAGTTTTGATCAAAACTCTCAATGAGGCATATGTACCCATTGAAACCACTGTAGAACAGTTGGAGAGGATGGCGGAGAGGTTTTTTGCGATCAATCAAATCTCTTTCAGCCAGAATGATTTGCCCCCGGAAGGGGCCGCACACAACAAAGCCCTTCACCTGACAGTTAAATGCGAAGGGTATTATGTGAAAAGGGTCATGCTAGACGGTGGTTCTGGGGTGGATATTTGCCCTCTCTCAACTCTGCAACGGATGGAAATCGGTACTGAGAGAATTAGACCCAACAACGTTTGTGTGCGTGCTTTCGACAGCATAAAGAGAGATACAATAGGCGAGATTGATTTGATTCTGACTACGGCCCGGTGGACTTCGAGGTGACCTTTCAGGTCTTAGACATGGATACTTCCTATAATTTCCTCTTGGGAAGACCGTGGATTCACGCAGCAGGGGCGGTGCCTTTGACTCTCCACCAGATGGTGAAATTCGAACATGAAGATCAGGAGATTGTAGTTCACGGGGAAGATGAGAAATCGATTTACCGAGACCCGTCAGTCCCTTGTCTTGAAGCTAGAGAAGGAAGTGAACATATAGTGTATCAGGCCTTTGAGGTTGTGGTCGCGGACCAATATGAAGAAGGAAACCCGTCCCCTCAACCCTTTCTCTCAAATGCATCAATTATGGTTGCCAAAGAAATGATCAGACATGGTTACAAACCCAGGAAGGGGCTCGGGACTTCGTTACAGGGGATTACTGAACCTATCACCCTGACTGCTAGTGAGAAGTTCGTTGGGGTAGGTTTCCAACCCACATCAGCTGATGGAAAATGGGCGGATGAAAGAAAGAACAATGGTTGGGTCTTGCCTCAGCCTATCCCGCATCTTTATAGGACATTTGTCAAGCCTAAATACAATGAGGAAGAGGAAGATGAGGCCTTTATGGCCGAGGAAATTGAAGAAATCTATGGGGCTATGAGACAGATGCTGCATGAAACCCACATGATCCAACCAAGGGAAGGCTCAAGCACCGCTGAGGTGCTATACATGGGACCCAGTGCCAAACTGCAAAATTGGAAGGCTACTCCATTACCAATCAGGCGGGAAACCTGGTAGTCCTGTCCTGCCACCCTTTCTATATCACGGGTTATTTCAGGGTGTAACGCGGATGTTTCTTTAGTTTCCTGTCTTTAATTTCCCAATGTAAACCCTGTTATCTTCAAATTCAATGAAATGAAATCAATATTTCATCATTCATCTCTCTACTCTTTCTGATTTTTGTTATTTTTTCTCTTTTATTCTTAGTTCAGTTCTAATAATGCGGCCTTAAATAACATGACATGCTTGCGGACTTCATGCCCAGATCCAAACACGCTGTCTAATTGTGAAATAATGAACCAAGAACCGGAATATGATGAAGAAGTGGCTTTTAGGGAAATAAATTGAGAATTGGAACAATTTGAGAATAAACCTAAGCCGAACTTAAATGATACCGAGCCGGTTAATTTGGGTAGTACTGAAGACGTCAAAAAAACCAAGATAAGCATTCACACAGATGAAAAAACCCGGGATGTGTTGATCCAACTGTTGTTTGAATTCGAAGATGTGTTTGCTTGGTCATATGATGACATGCCAGGACTAAGTGTTGATTTGGTGGTTCACAAGTTGCCAACATACCCTGATTATCCCCCTATCCAGCAAAAGCAAAGAAAGTTCAAAATTGATATCAATGACAAGATTAAAGAAGAGGTCACAAAACAGTTGAAAGCGGGGGTGATCCGAGTAGTCTGATACACCACGTGGTTAGCCAATGTAGTTCCAGTACCAAAGAAGGACGGGAAAACTCGAGTGTATGTGGATTACAGAGAACAAAGCAAGTCCCAAGGACAATTTCCCTTTGCCGAACCTCCATATCCTTGTTGATAATTGCGCCAAACATGAGATACAGTCTTTCGTGGATGGTTATGCAGGATATCACCAGGTGTTGATGGATGAAGAGGATGCAGAAAAGCCAACTTTCACCACACCCTGGGGCACATACTGTTACAGGGTCATGCCTTTTGGTCTGAATACGCCGGGGCAACCTACATGAGGGCCATGAATGCCATTTTTCATGACATGATGCACCAAGAGATAGAGGTGTATGTGGATGACGTGATCATCAAGTCCAAGACTCAGGATGACCATGTTCAGGATTTGAGAAAATTCTTTGAGCGGCTGCGCAAATATGATCTGAAGCTAAACCCAGCCAAGTGTGCATTTGGGGTACCGTCTGGCAAACTCTTGGGATTCATAGTCAGTCGGAGGGGCATCGAGCTAGATCCAACAAAGATAAAGTCTATTCAGGATTTGCCTCCTCCGAGAACCAAGAAGGATGTGATGAGCTTATTGGGCAAATTGAACTACATCAGCCGGTTCATTGCTCAGTTGACATCCACGTGTGAGCCCATATTCAAGTTGTTGAAGAAAGATGCGGAGATCAAATGGACAGACGAGTGCCAAGAAGCTTTTGATAAAATCAAAGAATATCTGTCGAACCCGCCAGTCCAGGTCCCACTGAGCCAGGGAGACCTCTGTTCTTATATCTGACGGTCTTGGAAAATTCTTTTGGTTGTGTCCTCGGGCAACATGATGTGACCGGGAAGAGAGAATAGGCGATCTATTATTTTAGCAAAAAGTTCACCAGTTATGAAGCTAAATATACCTTGTTGGAAAGGACTTGCTGCGCTCTGACTTGGGTTGCTCAGAAGCTGAGGCATTACTTGTTGGCCTACACCACCTATCTCATTACCAGGTTGGACCCTTTAAAGTACATATTCCAGAAGCCAATGCCCATGGGAAGGTTAGCAAAATGGAAGATCCTACTCACTGAATTTGACATAGTCTATGTCACCCGCACGGCGATGAAAGCCCAGGCTTTAGCGGATCACTTGGCTGAAAACCCGGTTGACGATGAATACCAACCTTTGAGCACCTACTTCCCGGATGAGGAGGTAAATTCAGTTGAGGCAATATCCGAAGATACTAATGCTTGGAAAATGTTCTTTGATGGAGCTGTGAATGCAAAAGGTGTTGGAAAATGTTCTTTGATGGAGCCGTTTGCATTATTGGGATATCGCACTACTGTGCGCACATCAGTAGGAGCAACCCTGTATCTTTTGGTTTATGGCACTGAAGCCGTAATACCCGCAGAAGTTGAAATCCCTTCATTGAGGATCATTGTTGAAGCTGAAATTGAAGACAGTGAATGGGTCAAAACTCGTCTGGAACAGTTGACCCTGATCGATGAAAAGCGAATGGTCGCGGTATGCCATGGGCAGTTGTATCAACAAAGAATGGCCGCGCCTACAACAAGAAAGTGCGGCCTAGAAACTTTGAAGTGGGGCAGCTCGTTTTAAGGCGTATTCTTCCCCATCATTAGGAAGCAAAAGGAATTTGCTCCTAATTGAAAAGGCCCATACATTAACAGAAATGTGTTGCCAAAAGGGGCATTGTATCTGGGAGACATTGCAGGAAATGACGCTGAAACAGCTATGAAGGCAGATGCAGTCAAAAGGTACTATGTCTAATCCTTCTGCAGCAATAGTATTATCCGATTGGGATGACGAAGGCTTTCATTCTCGCTACCCCAAACACTCCAATATTTTGCTATCCCTTTGAGCCGGTTACTTTTCTTTCATTAACCTCTTTGGAACTCGAAGATGTTTGTAACCAAAAAAAAGAATGAAAAATGAAAAAATGAAATTATATTAAAAAAAAGAGAAAAGAAAACCAAAACCAAAACAAAAACAAAAACAAAATGTTTTCCCTGAACTACGTTCGACTTGATTCCGAAAGGATACGTAGGCAACCTCTCTCTGGGGTTCATTAACACCAAAACAAAAATCCAATTTCCCCCAAAAATGAAACTGGGGCAGATTTTACAATGGTTCGGCGATGATCCCGCCGGAACGATTCCAAAGTTGTACTTCGATCCAAATTCTTTTTACCTAAACCCTGTTCAAGTCCTTCCGATCAATCGGTGAAAGGTTTAAAATCGGAGAATGCAGTTGTTTGGATTAGATGCAATCAAGATGAGAGAAATAAAATGAGAGAGTCTTATTGGTGAAAACCTACATGCACCGTGAGGCGATGGTGAGCAGAAAAACTGATAAATGAGAGAGTCTTGTTAGTGAAAACTAGAAAAGAGCACTATAAGATGATGGTGAGAAGAGAAATGAGAGAGGTCGATTGGCGAAAACCTGCAAAGGGCGCCGTTGATCGAAAAGAAGAAACCCTTCACCACCATCAGTACTGAAACAGTCCTGGCAAAGTTTCTCGATTTCAAAACACGGGTCACAATGGGTTTATGAGAAGTTGGATAGTTGTGCAGATCAGGCATCCAGTCCAAGAAGCATGTCATGTCTATTGAAGTCTGCATGCACTCCAGAGAAGTCCTTCTTTCCTCCCCGAAAGGGACACTTCTCCTTAAATTCACTTTCTGGTCCTTTGTTTACTTTTATTTGAATCCCTTTCGGTCGAACTCTGTTTCCGAAACTAATACAAAGAAAAGGTGGCAAGATTGGTTTTACAGGTTTCCGCTTAATAAAAGCCAAGTCCAAAGAAAATTGCCCATCCTCACCGGGTGCATCTAGTCAATCCCGACTGGCCATGTTGGCCGATGCTCTGAAACCAAAGTTATTGAAAATGAAAAGAAATCCAAAGTCAAAAGCCCGTAGAGGCAGAATAAAGTGAAAGGGCCAAAGCCCATACAGGCGAGCCGTCATGAGAAATTTTGAAAAATTGAGTTCCTCGGATTTAGGAGAGAGATCAATCTTTAGAAAAGCCAGCAAGCAGCAGAGGTTCTCACCAAAAAAACTTGGGCCGAGATCAAGTGATCAAAACAATAACCAACTACCGTTTCAAACTAACAATTGTTCTTTGTTTAAAAATTGAAACAGGTGCAATCCAAAGCAACCGTGCAAGAAGCAGGTGCAACCAAAAAGGAAAAAATGCGCAAGAACTAGAAACAGCTTCGCAACAATAATCAACCCAAAAGGGAAGTTTCCACCAAATTCTTTCCCGCATTTTTACTATAAAAAAAAAAGAAGAAGAAAAATTGAATTGAAGAATAAAACAAAAAAAAAGAAAAAAAAAAGATAAGGAGAAAAATTCAAAATCATGGTAGCCTAGGGTCCCCAATCTCTAGCTACGTTTTTCCAACATAGGGTCCCAATCCCTAGTCGCTGCGGTAGTCTTATCCATTATAGGGTTCCACTCCCTAGTTCATCCTCGGCATAACCCGAGGACCTTTTTCTTTTCCGGCATAACCCGATGACTTTCCCGGCATAACCCGTGGACCTCCCCGGCATAACCCGAGGACCCTTT
>NW_017684853.1:4301-7225 GCF_001879085.1 Nicotiana attenuata | reverse complement strand
GGGTACGATTCTACCGAGCCTTATGATGGCCGGGTACGTTTTTACTGAGTCCTCTTTGAGGCCGGGTATGATATGATGATGATGATACCCACAGAGGCGTATGTTTTTAAAAGCTTATGTATATATATGTATTATGCATTTCATGTCAGTAGTCCCCAGAGGCACTCAGATGTTACAGGTTGTATCTCCTCTCTCTCTCTTTACGTTACTGATCTTGTTTATGCTTTCCTGCCTTACATACTCGGTACTTTATTCGTACTGACGTCCCTTTTGCCTGGGGACGCTGCGTTTCATGCCCGCAGGTCCCGATTGATAGGTTGACAGTCCTCCTAGTAGGTTATCAGCTCAGCGGAAGGTGCTGGTGCACTCCATTTGCTCTGGAGTTGCCTATTTAGTCAGTATGCTTTGGATATGTATTGATCGGTATGGCGGGGCCCTGTCCCGACCATTATGTTTTTATGTACTCTTAGAGGCTTGTAGACAGATGTCAGGTGTATGGATACTTGTATGGCCTTTTCGCCTATGTTTTGAGTTTACAAATGGTCATGTCGGCCTTATAGGCCCGTATGTCACATGTATAAGTTTGTATATCATGTTGGGTCGTCATATGTTGAGTATTCCCTTATGCTTTATTCTTGTTATCTCATGACATGTTTTCTAGCTCATTTACCCTTGATAGTATGATAAGAAAAATATGTTACGTTGGTACTCGGTTGAGCAAGGCACCGGGTGCCCGTCGCGGCCCTTCGGTTTGGGTCGTGAGAAAAGTGGTATCAGAGCAGTTCTATCCTAGGGAGTCTACAAGCCGTGTCTCGTAGAGTCTTGTTTATGGGTGTGTTGTGCACCACACTTATAAGTAGGAGGCTACAGGGCATTTAGGAATGTCACTCTTTCTTCGTATTCTAGATCGTGTGGTAGAGCTCAGTTGTAAGAATTCAAAGTTCTTAATTCGACTTTAGTCATAATACAATGATACCGACATCCACAAAGATAGTTGGTAAGAGATTGAATGTGGCTCTGGAAGAGCTGAGTTAGAGGAACTCAATTTTGCACCACACTTATAATGAGTAAATGTATGGTCTTCGGTAGATTATGTGTGTACTAAGATGTGTAAGCTTCTTGATAAGGAGCCCTAAAGCATGAATATCTATCCACCCATATGATAAAAAGCAATAAGAGAATCAGAGGGTAGATACAAATTTCAACAAGCAAAAGAAGCAAGGTGAAGAAGGGTACGAGGTATCCAGTTATTAAAGATTATCAGTTTTTACAATTCAGGCAGAGAGACATAAGTATTATGAGTTACGTTCAACAACAACAGAGATCTATTCAATTGGCCACACCCATCTCAGTTATGCCCTATGGGAGCTAACATATATTATTTAAGAGAAATATGGATATCAGGATCCGATTGGAGTTAGAGTGACCCAAAATGGTGGATGGATTGTTAGCATTAGCTGAAATTTCTTAAGGATATTGCAAATGTGGTAATAGTTCTCCGTGTGAGACAACTCGACGAGAATAGTACATTTAGATATGAAATACTAGAATGTCCAGAAAATTTAGATGATCGGCACAATCCTAGAAGAGATAAATATTTACCTTTGTATGGCTCCCGTCCCTAGTAAAGAGAGAATGTTAGGCGATCCGAAGAGCCAGTGGATGGAGCAAGGGGGGTTAAAAGCGAAAGAATGTTTTGTTGAAGTTTTCAGAATAAGGTGATAAACAGAAATATTCGCCGGAGAATAAGAAGAGAGTAATTGAAGTATTATGAGTAAGATGTGATAAATGATGATAACGATAAATCAAAATATGACAGAATGACAGAGTCTATAGTCAAGTGAAGGAAAAGACCAGAGGTGACAGGCCTTGAGACAATAAAAGAGTATAGGCCAAAGGCTATATCCTCATACGAGAATTGAGTTGGTGACTCGAACGTGATTACCAGAAGGAAAAAAAATTAGACCCCCGTAGTAATAGAAATTAGTATGGTCTAGTAAACAAGATAGAACCGAACATGAATTAGGGACCGGAGGATTTGATAATAGTCGACATCGTGAGAATTTCAGAGATCGTGTTCCAACAGTAATAGAATAGACAATAGACGAATAACCTTTAAAGGTCATTTAGGAAATCGCTTACCTAAAGCAAGCAATCTGAGCAGAGCTAATCTTAAGGGACTAAGTGTGCTAGTTACACCAGGTGTCACCTTTGTGCGTAAGAAATTTAGTTATCCCTGGTACAGAAGGTTACCATAAGGCGATTAAGGTTCATTGATAATGTGAAAAGACGCCAAAGATGAAGAGGTGAAACATCTATAGGTAGATCTTCGTAGCACTAAATCTTAGTACTCCCCTAAAGGGGGGAATATGGTGTGATATGGTATTAAGTCGGAGTTAAGCGGTTCAAGGTAACTATGGAATGGTAAAGGAAGAATGTGGTAAAAAGGAGAAAGGGATGATGTTGCATTTGTTCAGTTCCTACAGATATGTTGCGACTCCAGAACATTACACAAGCACGCCGTCGGAGAGAGGCAGTAAGGGTTCCCACACTAGACGTTATTGATAAATAAGTGTGAATGAACACTTGATACATAAGGAGCTAGTACGAGTGGTAAGTTAAGATAAAGAAAATAACCCAAGAGAGATTATGCAGAATATATATATATATATATATATATATATATGAGAATGGACCAACGAGTAATTAGTAGTTTATTCAGGAAGAGCCCGGTTATGGCTAGACAAGAAGTCACAGATAAATGAATAGATCATGCAAGATAAATGTAGTGAACCGCAGCATAGGGAATTCAGTCTCGTAGATACGAGATTACAATCATCTAAAAATTTTCAGATAGGAGTTGAGACCGTTAAAGGTACCATTTATGTTTTATGAAAATAAGAGAGAGTGCCAATAAGGAGACA
>NW_017684853.1:0-711 GCF_001879085.1 Nicotiana attenuata | reverse complement strand
AAGGTATGTTAAGGCTCTTCCTTCATTCTTTTGGCATGATCTAAAGTGAAACGAACATAAACGATACGCTATTTCATAATGAATCTACTCCTAGCAACTAAGGTTGTCCATGTTATTCTTTCCTTAAAAAGTTATTCCAAGAAAGTATATATGATCCTTGAGTCCTAGTGAAGTTCATATTGATGGTATGATGTCCATAATGTTAGTCGATGGTGCAATGACCTTATGTCACTCCAAAAGGTTTAGAACGTGACTCCATGAGTCCAGCATGCATTATATATGTATCTACTTTACTCTACCGAGCCGCGCTATAGTCGGCCGGGTATGGCACCTATTGTGCAACCACTGATCAGTTGGGTTTACCGAGCTCCACGTGGCCGGGTACGATTCTACCGAGCCTTATGATGGCCGGGTACGTTTTTACCGAGTCCTCTTTGAGGCCGGGTATGATATGATGATGATGATGCCCACAGAGGCGTATGTTTTTAAAAAGTTTATGTATATATATGTATTATGCATTTCATGTCAGTAGTCCCCAGAGGCACTCAGATGTTACAGGTTGTATCTCCTCTATCTCTCTTTACGTTACTGATCTTGTTTATGCTTTCCTGCCTTACATACTCGGTACTTTATTCGTACTGACGTCCCTTTTGCCTGGGGACGCTGCGTTTCATGCCCGCAGGTCCCGATAGACAGGTTGACATTCCTCCT
>NW_017684852.1:6016-7225 GCF_001879085.1 Nicotiana attenuata | reverse complement strand
GGGTATTGTTGATGATGTGCTCGTCTGGGTGGATAAATTTATCTTGCCAGCTGATTTTGTGATCTTGGATTTCGAGGTAGATTATGAGGTTCCGATCATATTAGGGATACCTTTCCTTGCTACAGGGAAGGCTCTAGTGGACGTGGAAGCAGGGGAACTCACTTTCAGGGTAGGTGATGAAAAGGTCATTTTTCATGTGTGCAAGTCAATGAAGCATTGTAACTGCTGCTTACTACTGACCACATCAGCAGTCTGCTTAGCTGGCATAATTTCTTTACCAATTTTTACTACTCCCTCCGACAAATTTTCCTTTGCTTTTCCTCTATTGTCCTTTACCTCTTTCCACTGGGCACTTGGATTTCCAACTACTTTACCACTTGATAAAATCATTAATGGACCTGCACCCTTACCATGTTGATTATTAGCAGCCTTTTTAGTCACCTTATTCTCCTCCTGTTCGACTGTCTTACTTGACATCAACTCTGGATGGATCCTCCAGCATTCCAACATATCATGTCCTTGCAATTTGCACTCCTTGCAATATTTAGGAATGTAGTCATAATTTATGGACACCCATTCAGTTCTAATATCACCAGATGACTCATCCACTATATCCATTCTAACCTTTTTTGGAAGATCATCTAACAGGTCCACCAACACCTTCACACGAGCACAGCTAGGCCTTGTTTTTTTAACAGTAGCCAAATCTAGGTGTTGCGGAATTCCTACAGCTGATGCTAAAGAAAATAGGCATTCTTTAACAAAATATGTAGGCAACAAATTGGGGAATGATATCCAGGCCATAACTTTAGGAGTTTCCTCTCCAACTTTGAATTTTTCATCATAAATCAAAGTTCTCAGTTGATATTCCTCTCCATGCTTATCTTTAACATAATACACTCCTTTTGAAGAGAAATCTACGAAGTCTTGCCATAAAGTCATGCGTATTAGAATGTGCCTATCACGTAAGAATCCAATATTGCATTCACCTTTAATACCGCATTGCAATGGAACTATACGACGTATTTCATTAAGGTCAGGCCATCCATATGAAAACTTACAGACTACTGCATATTGCAACCCTTCGATTATATTCATACGTCGAACTTCTGCCTCAGTAAAGCAAACAGTTGGTTGTCCCTGAAAAATTTTAGCTCTTCTTGGTGCAATTGGCTCAACAGTTGCAGCAGCATTCTGCATGGCAGTACT
>NW_017684852.1:0-3360 GCF_001879085.1 Nicotiana attenuata | reverse complement strand
CAATATTACATTCACCCTTTATTCCACATTGCATGGGAACAATTCGTCTAATTTCACTCAATTCTGGCCAACCATAGGAAAATTTTCCAACTACAGCATATTGAAGGCCCTCAATAACATTCATTCTATCTACCTCTGCTTCCGTAAATTTAACCAATGGTTGCCCATTGACAAAATCTGCTCGACGTAGTAAAATAGGCTCCACAGTAGACGCACGTTCTTGCATGGCAGTGTTGTTTGAATTTTGCACTGCTTTGGCGTAATTCATTGGTACAGTATTCTCGTTAGGCAAATTGTAGGGATGCGCAGTGTTTTTTGTTGTCGCTGGGGGCTGGGTAACAGTGGGTGGGGGTTGGGGAGGCAGCCCAGCCATCGTTGGTGGCTGGCCGCCGGCCACATTGGCCATGGCTACCGGAATTCGAGCTTTCTCTCTCTAAAATAGAAAAATCGCCTAATTCTAGAGAGAAGGCGGAGAAAACGTCTGGTTTTTGGGTTTTTGGTTTAGGGTTTTTTTTTTTTTTTTTAAGCAAATCCACTAGGCGGGTTTAGGGTTTAGGGTTTAGGGTTTAGGGGTTTCGGGTTTTGGGGTTTTGGGGTTTTGGGGTTTGGGGTTTGGGGTTTGGGGTTTGGGGTTTTGGGGTTTTGGGGTTTGGGGTTTGGGGTTTGGGTTTGGGGTTTGGGGTTTTTTTTTTTTTTTAGCAAAATCCACTAGGCAATGCCTAGGGCTAGTTTTTATTTATATAAATAAAGAACAAACAAGCTGTCATGAATTCGTACTTAAAGTACGAAAAGGATAAAAATTGAACTACTACATAAATCCTATTATCAAAGTTGAGTAAAGTACTCAAAATTGATAGTACACATTGCCTTCTAAAATTTGTTAAAATGAAGCTACAAAATAAAATAGAACTAGTCCATGTAACTATAATTCCGAAATGAAGTAGATCGAATTCGTCAATCCCATAATATATTGTCCGATTTCTCAAACCAAACACGCCTCTGGTTTGCAGAAACAGCCTCTCCTTTGCAACAGCGATCAAATTACTCCAACTATTAAATTGAACAAATAGCCACATATGGTAATGGCTATTCATACAACTCCAAATTAAAGTACCAACCCAGTCCAAATAAAGCAGATCAGCCCAAATTAGCCCAAAAAGCCTCCACCTTACACCAGCAGCCACATTTCGCAATTTATTGAGATTAACAAATAGCCACTTATATGTAAACCATATACAGTGGCTATTTATACAATCCAATAATGCCTCCTTCACAAACCAGCCCAAATGTCCCTCTGCCAGCCCAACAGAAACAGCCCTAATGAAAGCCCTATTGCATCGATAGCCACAGCTCCAACCATTGCATTTATATGAATAGCCAAATTGACTGTCCAGCCTCAAAAATTGTACAAATGACCTCTGATTTACCCATCTGTTCACCCAACACGTGCCCCTGTCTATAGATATACCCCAGCATTTATACCGACAATCCCCACTTCCCATTACATATCCCCAAAACATTTCGTCTCTCCACCTACTCCTCTGCTCCACCTGAAGTTCATCTAGGTAATTTCGCCTCTCTCTCTCTTTCATTTGAATATTATCTTCCTCCTTCCTGCTCCAATCCCCTCTTCTAACTTCATTTCTTCTTTGTATCTTCATGAATCTGCTGAAATCTGTATACCTCGTCTGAGAAGAGTGATTTTGTACCTCTTGAATTTTCCACCTAGCTACTACAGCTTCTGTGATGTTGTACATACCTAGGTAATATCGATTCTCTTTCTCTTTGTTTTGTGCATTTTCTTCTTCATCCTTGCCCCAATCGATTATACTAACTCTATTCCTTCTTTGATTCTTCATGCATGTACTTGAATCCGTATGTGTCGCGTTGTAGAAGTACATTTCACAGTCACGATTCTTCTGTCCAGCTGCTGCAAAAGCCCAAGAGCACCCAGCCTCTGGTATCAATACATCCCCTTGCTGACCAAAATAGATGCCTGTGAAAACTCTGGTCAAGTTTGTAAAATCATGTCCTTTGTAACTTGTATTTAGACCACTCCATGTATGTAGATCAGTAATTTTTTCTTCTTTCTTAGCTATTTCCTTACACGTATGCATCATGCAGTAAAATTTACTGTCAGTCAAACATGTAACTAAAAAGCCCCACTCCTGTGCTTGTTTGTTCTTTATGTATGTTGTTCCTGCTTTTATTTTTAATACATTGCAGTATGCTCCTCTAATTTTTTGCTTCTGTGTTGTAAACCTGTCTGTAACCCCATTATAAACTATGTTTAAGTTGTCCCCGATGGATTGAGTACATAGTACTAATACCACCATCTGAAGAGTCCTTAAACCATAGCTTATAAATAAGATTACTTCTTCTGAATGCATTTGCAATGATTCTGATATCCTTGATTTGCAATTGATCCCAGTAGTCTCTGTATTAATCCTTGTAACCTTTATTGTTACCTTACTAAACTCTATGCTTAAGATCACCCCGATGGATTGAGTACATAGTACTGATACCACCACCTGGGGATTCCTTATAACATAGAGTATAGTTAGGATTGCTGATATTGTGTGATTCCATGTCTTTGTATGCATTGTTTCTGTTTCCTCTTGTGGCTTCCCTTGAATTCCCTTCATTGATTTGAGTACACTGTACTCATACCACAAAGTATGGGTTGTCCAAGAGAAGGCCACCAGAACTACTGTTCTTCCTCTCCTCCTTAAGGATTTGAGGATACTGTCTGTATGTCCATGCTTGATTTCCTGTATACCATTTTCCATCTTGCTGCTGATTTTGCCCACATTTATAGACATTCTGGGCAATTTTCTTACACTTGGGTGTGTTCTTTGGTAAGAATTTATGTATGCCATGTTTGCACCTCCTAGGGATTGAGTATAACATACTAATACCACCCTAAAGAAATAGAAAACATAGCATAGCATAAATATCCAGCTCCTACCTGCAAAAAAGAAACCAATGTTAGTAATAAACAGTATCACCATACTCTCCTCTATATAGATTTGAGCATGATGATACCCCTGCTTAACTCCTGCTTCACATTCTCCCTCTCTACTCCTCCACCTTATTTCCTCCCTCTTTACCATGTTGTTGCAGCTCTTACTCTCAAGTATGGGCATTGTGACTTATCATCATTAACAATTCTTCTTCCTTGACTATCCAGTTCCCAAAAACTATTAGCCTCAATATTACCATGATCTAAAGCATAATTGGCCAGATGATCTGCTAGTCTATTGCCTTCTCTAAGAGTATGGGACACTGTCACATTACATCTACTCATCAGCTCTTTAATTGTTCCACTTCTTCTGTAACTACTCCATGGCATAGTCCACT
>NW_017684851.1:6954-7226 GCF_001879085.1 Nicotiana attenuata | reverse complement strand
GAGCCCTAATGTTGGCTAAAAATGTAAAAAGCTCAACTCAGGGATTGGAGCCCTAATGCTGGCAAAAGGCGACTAGGGAATGGAGGTCCTATGTCTATAAGGCGCAACTCAGGGATTGGAGCCCTAATGTTGGCTAAAAGGTAAAAAGCTCAACTCAGGGATTGGAGCCCTAATGCTGACAAAAGGCAACTAGGGAATGGAGGCCCTATGTCTAAAAGACGCAACTCAGGGATTGGAGCCCTAATGTTGGCTAAAAGGTAAAAAGCTCAACT
>NW_017684851.1:0-2643 GCF_001879085.1 Nicotiana attenuata | reverse complement strand
GCCGCTGCTGCTTTGAGTCTTTGGGTTGGAGTCTTTTTGCAGGTTCTTTTGTGTAGATGAACGTGAGGAAGATGAAAAATACAGGGGGGGTCGTTGTTCTCTTGCGGCGCTCACCTTCAGATTTTTGGGCGTATTTTTTGTGTAGGTCTATATTTTAGGTGTAGGTACTTTATATAAAGGTAGGGATTAGGTTAGGGGGATCCGTTTGGGCTAAAGTGAATTTGGCCCAAATTTGGGTCTTTGATATAAATATCTTGAAGCTTGATCTTGAGTCTTAGCTGATTTTGTTGTGGACTCCGATCTGAATCTTGATGCTCGTAAACTGCAGGTGCTGGTTCTTTCTTCAGCACGTGGATCAAAACGGGGCAAGCGAAACTTGTGACTTCAACCAAATCTTGAGCAGCCCGCGTCTTTTTCCATTTCAGCACTTTGATTTCAACTCTTTTTGTTCTTTTCTTCTTTTCTTTATTCTGGATCGAGACTCATTCTTTCGGTCATCTCGAATCATGTGCCTTGAGGTAAAACCTGTTCGGACACCAAAACAAACAAAGGAACGAAATTTTTCTTCGCCAGTTTTCACTAGGAAAATTTTGAGTTATTTGTAACAAAAGTCCAAACTTATTTTCTCTTTTTTTTTTTTGAATAAAACAAGAATTGTGTTTGTCTAGGATGGCAAAAATTAGGGAGTGAAATCCTATATCTAAAATGTCAACTCAGGAATTGGAGCCCTAATGTTGGCAAAAGGCGACTATGGAATGGAGGCCCTATGTCTAAAAGGCGCAACTCAGGGATTGGAGCCCTAATGTTGGCTAAAAGGTAAAAAGCTCAACTCAGGGATTAGAGCCCTAATGTTGGCTAAAGGCGACTAGGGAATGGAGGCCCTATGTCTAAAAGGCGCAACTCAGGGATTGGAGCCCTAATGTTGGCTAAAAGGTAAAAAGTTCAACTCAGGGATTGGAGCCCTAATGTTGGCAAAAGGCGACCAGGGAATGGTGGCCCATGTCCAAAAGGCGCAACTTAGGGATTGAAGCCCTAATGTTGGCTAAAGGCCACTAGGGATAGGAGGCCCTATGTCTAAAGTGAGCAACTCAGGGATTAGAGGCCCTATGTCTAAAAGGCGCAACTCAGGGATTGGAGCCCTAATGTTGGCTAAAATGTAAAAAAGCTCAACTCAGGTATAGAAGCCCCAATGTTGGCTGAAGGCGACTAGGGAATGGAGGCCCTATGTCTAAAAGGTGCAACTCAGGGATTGGAGCCCTAATGTTGGCTAAAAGGTAAAAAGCTCAACTCAGGGATTGGAGCCCAAATGTTGGCTAATGGAGACTAGGGAATGGAGGCCCTATGTCTTAAAGGCGCAACTCAGGGACTGGAGCCCAAATGTTGGCTAAAAGATAAAAAGCTCAACTCAGGGATTAGAGCCCTAATGTTGGCAAAAGGCGACTAGGGAATGGAGGCCCTATGTCTAAAAGGCGCAACTCAGGGATTGGAGCCCTAATGTTGGCAAAAAGGCGACTAGGGAATGGAGGCCCTATGTCTAAAAGGCGCAACTCAGGGATTGGAGCCCTAATGTTGGCTAAAAGGTAAAAAGCTCAACTCAGGGATTGGAGCCCTAATGTTGGCAAAAGGCGACTAGGGAATGGAGGCCCTATGTCTAAAAGGCGTAACTCAGGGATTGGAGCCCTAATGTTGGCTAAAAGGTAAAAAGCTCAACTCAGGGATTGGAGCCCTAATGTTGGCTAAAGGTGACTAGGGAATGGAGGCCCTATGTCTAAAAGGCACAACTCAAGGATTGGAGCCCTAATGTTGGCTAAAAGGTAAAAAGCTCAACTCAGGGATTGGAGCCTTAATGTTGGCTACAGGCGACTAGGGAATGGAGGCCCTATGTCTAAAAGGCGCAACTCAGAGATTGGAGTATTAATGTTGGCTAAAAGGTATAAAGCTCAACTCAGGGATCGGAGCCCTAATGTTGGCTAAAAGGTAAAAAGCTCAACTCAGGGATTGGAGACCTAATGTTGGCAAAAGGCGACTAGTGAATGGAGGCCCTATGTCTAAAAGGCGCAACTCAGGGATTGGAGCCCTAATATAGGCTAAAAGGTAAAAAGCTCAACTCAGGATTGGAGCCCTAATGTTGGCTAAAAGGTCAAAAGCTGAACTCAGTGATTGGAGCCCTAATGTTGGCAAAAGGCGACTAGGGAATGGAGGCCCTATGTCTAAAAAGCTGAACTCAGGGATTGGAGCCCTAATGTTGGCAAAAGGCGACTAGGGAATGGAGGCCCTATGTCTAAAAGGCGCAACTCAGGGATTGGAGCCCTAATGTTGGCTAAAAGGTAAAAAGCTCAACTCAGGGATTGGAGCCCTAATGTTGGCTAAAGGCGACTAGGGAATGGAGGCCCTATGTCTAAAAGGCGCAACTCAGGCATTGGAGCCCTAATGTTGGCTAAAAGGTCAAAAGCTGAACTCAGGGATTGGAGCCCTAATGTTGGCAAAAGGCGACTAGGGAATGGAGGCCCTATGGCTAAAAGGCGCAACTCAGGGATTGGAGCCAACAAAGAGCTGTTTCACGACATTGAGGAATCTGGTGATGGCGAGTGTGTCTACATGGGTAACTCCACTACAGCTGGAGTTATGGGTAAAGGAAAAACT
>NW_017684850.1:0-7226 GCF_001879085.1 Nicotiana attenuata | reverse complement strand
CACAAATAGGAGCACATAACCAATTAACTCACCTATGGGGACAATTCCCTCTTACAAGGTTAGAAAGGAGACTCACCTCGCTCCGAAGACTCATAACCGGCATTCTACATTCCTCCGAAGACTTGCACCAACGCACAACGCTCCAAAACTAGCCAATGATTATACAAATCCATTAATATATGCTCAATTAAACTTTACAACCCCATTTGTAACAACTCCTAACCCCGAACGAAAAGCTGCCCAAAACGCCCTCGGGCCCACGTGCCCGGAATCCGAAATTTTTCGAAGATATACTCTACCCATAGCTTTACTAGCTCAAATATATAATTTACTCCTAATTCCATGCTCAAATTCGTGGTAAAATCCAATTTATCAAGTTTCTAGGTTTTCTTCCAAAAATCCCAATTTTCCCACAATTTTTGTGTCTAATTCCATGATATAATCTTGTATTTAACTTGGAAATGAGGGGGAATAACTTACCTTAACATAGGTGACGAAATCCTTCTTTGAAGCTCTCCAAAAATTGCCCCAAGCCATGAAAATTATGAGAGAAATGGCCAAATCCCGATTTAAAATAACCTTCTGCCTCCAGGGATTTCCACTTCTGCGGAATTATTTCCGCCTATGCGGTTCCGCTTTTGCGGTCAAAGATGCTGCTTCTACGGTCCTGGGCTCCAGCCCAATTTCCGCTTCTGCGGATGGCCCGCCGCATATGCGATTCCGCTTTTGCGGATCTTGGGCCGCTTTTGCGGTCCTGGGCTGCTCCACCTCCAGCCGCTTCTGCGGCTTCTTCTTCGCTTTTGCGGGGCCGCTTTTGCGGTCCCAAATCTGCAGAAGCGGAAATACCAGAAGCAGCAGCCCCAGCCCTTCTTCATACTCCTGACTCGATCCGTTAACCATCCGGAATCCACCCGAGGCCCCCAGGACCTCAACCAAACCTACCAACCAATCCCAAAACAGGTTACGGACTTGCTCGAGGCCTCAAATCACATCAAACAACGCTAAAATCATGAATTACACCCCGATTCAAGCTTTATGAACTTTAGAACTTCAAACTTCTAATTTCGGTGTTTAGACCTATCAAATCATGTCCGATTGACCTCAAATTTTGCGCACAAGTCATATTTGACATTACGAACCTATTCCATCTTCCGGAATCGGATTCTGACCCCGATATCAAAAAGTCCACTTCCGGTCAAACTTCTCAAAAACCTTCAAATTTCTATCTTTAGCCAAATGGCTCCAAAATACCTACGGGCCTCCGAATTCACTTCCGATCGCGCCCCCAACTCCAGAATCACCATACGGAACTATTCACAGTCTCGAAATCCTAAACGGACATTGATAACACTGAAGTGCACTTCAAACCAAACTTATGAAATTTCTTCCAAAATGCCAACTTCCACAATAGGCGCCAAAACACTCCCAGGTCATCCAAAACCCAATCCGGGCAAACGCCCAAGTCCGAAATCATCATACGAATCTGCTGGAACCTTCAGATCCCGATTCTGAGGTCGTTTACTCAAAATTCCAACCCTAGTTCATTCTTTCAACTTTAAGCTTCCAAAATAAGAATTCTCCTTCCAATTTAACTCTGGACTTCCCGAAATTCAATTCCGACCACACGTACAAGTCACAATACCTGAAATAAAGCTGCTCATGGCCTCAGACTGCTGAATGACGCGCTAGGGCTCAAAACGACCGGTCGGGTCGTTACATTCTCTCCCACTTAAACATACTTTCGTCCTCGAACGTGCTGAGAATTACACTGATGTAGTCTGAAATCACTGTTTAACTTCTCATGCACCTTCCCGTGCTACCACAACTTAGTTGAGCACATTAGCTCGATAAATTCTAAAGATATTCCCTTTTATTCAACAAATAAGCCTTAGAGCCCAATTCCAACATCCGGAATTTCTATGCCAGGCTTGTTTCCAACATACGATCACCATATCAATCACTACACGATGTACTCAAACACGACTGCATAACTTTGTTGAATTCACACTTTGCATCACTTACTCATAGGACCACGATAACCCTTCTGGTCGAATTAATCAAAATTCCACGGATCCGATGCTCCCATCGCACCTCACGACCTACATGGGTCTTGCTCTAACTTTTACAACACCGACACGACGGAAGAGATGTGCCGAAATTCATAACCAACTGCTGAATCAACAAATCATTGGGTCTATACCCCTGAAAAGAGTCATTGCCTCTTCCTGAACCATCTAATGGTCTTAGCTCCTTAATACCCTTCATATAATCCAATTGCAATGGTCCTAAATCCAATACTCTCGTCTCACCCAGTACGAATTGCTTAGGCAATAAGCCAGCTCGGACACAATCAAAAGTCCCATATGACGCTACCATGTGCCAATAGGCTACCAATTAGAATGTGATACAGAGGGAAACGAACTCTGGAAAGGAGATCTAGTTACCCCGCTCGCGAATCATACATGCGACGCAGGCTCACAGCTAGAACGAGCTCTCCTCGGAAAATGGGAAACAGAAAACATAAAGACAAATAGGGGAACTGTACTGAACATCATACTGTTGTGGCGTGCAACCCAATCCGAATAACGTACCTATGGCGGCGTGCCACCCGATCCAAATAACATACCCATGGCGGCGTGCCAACCGATCCACACATAAAACTCACATAAGGAGATATACATCGAGCTAAATTGCCCATTACAACAAGATATCGAATTTGGTCACAAGCACGCTAAGTGCATAATACCATCCCTGGGGGACATATGGCGCCATAAGCTACGAAACTCAAGCACAACTGAGGTGCGATATATAATCTGAATCTCAAGAGCCATTTTGCTCATAATACGACATTCCCACGCGGGTCCTCAACACATACACAATTTCTCAGGCCGTCTCACAACTCACACGGCGCAATGTATCATTTCATGAAATATCTGACAACGAGATGACACCCTGACTACTCCATAAGAAGCGCGTTACTGAAATGGACCCAACTGGCCTGACATAAAGCCCATATTCACATTTAAATCCATCCACCGACCTCAAGTCGATCCTGATCATATCAAACTAAGCCAATAGCCTTTCAAAGGTCCATACTAATTCCCCTCTTCTCATAACACACAAGAACAACCGCCATAACCGGAGTACTCATCCACAGTCCACAACCCGGTAACTGAGTGCCCTCCAGGCATATATTCTCAAATCAACGATATCATCACAAACTTCATACTTGGTTTAAGTCATTAATCAATCCAGTGACTACCTGCCACACTTATACAATCTTCCTGTGGGACACACTCCCACAGACCACCGTAACAAATAACTGGGTCGTACCTCCAAACCACCGGCCGCACTAACACTGAAAAACGATCAAGAATAATTAACCAGAATGCAAAGCCTCTTTCACAACACATCGATCTCCGGTGACGCTGAATACAATACCAATTTACTTTAAACATTCCACCCTTTTCTTGCTCATCCGAGCCCGTGACATCCTTACCAACAGCAAACTGCAACCTCGATCCGCACTTCGAATTTCTATGCTACTCATTGCACCCAACGTGCCAACATACGATAGAACACGATTTTCATCGTAACTCCGAAATCAGTAATATTTTAACACTTCATCATATAAGAACTTTTCACTTAACTCACTTCAGGAGAATCATAGCAACACACATGTAAATTCCCATAGCCGTAGGATATGCAAATCTCTAAGTAGTGGTCCAAGCCACTATAACCCTTCCGGAATCCGCTTCCACTTAATAAGCCATAACAGAAGAATGCTTCTGAATAACATCAATTACGGCGGCCGACAAGCCTCACACGTACCACCACAAATCATATGCATATCTTGATCGCGCTGAATGAACTGATCACTGACCCAAATATGCCAATTCGACTATGGTTAATCAATCTGCCTCCTTCCAGTTTATCCTTGATTTCCCTGGAAATAATACTAACTCTATTCAACACATAACATACTCCCTCTACACTCACCCCGAGTGACCTTGAGTCACGAGACCATACTGTCTCAAATCCCACGAACTATTTCATATCTCACAAATGCTACACCACAAGTCAAAATATCATAGAACATTCTGGGCACCTTTTCATAAGCTATTATAAATCTTGATCCTTAACCGTACTCATTGGCTTGAAATCATTGGGCACCACACTTTATCCCTTGGGATCTACTAGGATCGTCGTTGAGAGCCACCCGCTCTGACTTGGTCCCGAATATAATCAACTCCATGAATCTTCTAGCACACTAATACCCTCTCAACGAAGCACCTGGTAGAATCACTCCCCTTTAAACCCGCTTCTATACAAGGCATAAATCCTGAATCCTTCCCCCAAATCTGAACATGAGCCAATAAGGCCGACCATAACATGCCCCCAACAACTCATCTACTCATCTTACCACTTATGGTCTTTTCCCGTAGATGGAATAACCCATGAATATGCTAATCACCGGAAACCTCACGAGTAGTTAACTCTGCAACCCCATCATAAGCGGTAGGACTCTCCCACCTAGCTTGAAGCCATCATACCACAAATCTGGAATTCACCCGTCCTCTTTATCTCTTATTGGCATAACCTCGCGCAATCAACCGCCAAAGCTCTCGAAATCTTTCTGTAAAACCCCTTTTTATATTCTAGCTCATCAACATATTTGCACAACCGATTCCTTTGCTATATAACCGATAGGATTCTTCGCAGAAGCCTTGCCAACCACGCGACTGCTAACCTTCTCCCTTGGGTAACCCACCTATAGAAGCTCTCCCCGGCCTCTTCCAACGCCGCTGCACGGGGCACAATCACTTCGATATCAATAACCTATACTTGGTCTGAGCTCACTTTCCAACTACACAGGTCCATTTACCCCTCGTGGACATCATTTAAGTGTGCGACAACATCCTTTCAATTCAAAGTCATGCTACATCCTTCTTCATATAAGCGGCTCCTTTCCGTTATATTAAATCTCCGGCCGCACAAGAATCCCTACTTCAAATTAGATCCTTAGACCCCAATAACCAAGCACCAATATTCTCCAATCGTTCCACACCCTCCTTAAGGCGCATAGTCACCTTATTACCAAGCCCCTACGCAGCTCTGCTGCTCTCCCACTTTGGGCAAACTCGCTTCTTTAATCAACTGCTCAGCCTGCGCTCCCTAAGCCTGGCCTTTTGGAAGTTTAAAACTCCTCCTGACCCTTCCCACATGCCCTTCTCATATTTTGCTACTCAGCCGTTGTCTTGATAAATTTATCTTCATAGAACTTGAATCCACAATTTGCTACTAACTCCAAACTTTTCCGAAGGTCATCTTTCTCGAACCGTCAACATTAGATATTCTGATTCGATCCTAAACCACCGCACCATGCGATATCTGACAGTTGTATCTCCAATAGTATTTCACAATATCCTGCCATAAAGGCGAATTGTAGCAGATTATAACACTGACACACTTAATACGTTCAATTAGAACAAAAGCACCCCAACATAGAAGAAAACTCCACTACGCTTGCAAATACCAAGTCTCGTTACTTCTATCAGTCCATATCTGACCATTCTTAGTTCGATTATCGTTCCCTCCCGGGAATAAAATACAGAATCTCTTGATTATGTACTGAGTAAACTTTCCTTCAAGTCATATGCTGCCCCGACACGTAGGCAATCATTCCACCATCATCTCACTACTGCGCAACATTCATTCATAAGCATCATGGCAACTTGTGCCTAACGTGCGAGCTCTCAAAAGTACCGCTACTGAGCCGAAACAACAGAACATCCCTTTCACAAGGCGACGATAATAGCTCAAATTATCCCGCAGGGAGAAACACCCGCACCATATTCGTAGTGCTATTGAAATTCTTCAACTCTCGATTTATAACAAACGCCTTGCGTCGCATAAGGTTGAGTAGGAAAGGGGACAAAGGCATAAGCCTCACAGGAATCAAATCGCACGATAAGGAATCAAGAAGGGAAGTACTCCTAACAGTCCTGCAGCCTCCCGAGGATAAGTACAGACGTCTCCTTACCGATCCGCGAGACTCTACTAGACTTGCTCATGACTCGTGAGACCCTAGGAACCTAGTGCTCTGATACCATGTTGTCACGACCCAAAATCCACTAAGGGTCGTGATGGCACCGGACATCGCTGTTAGGCAAGCCAACTAAATTATCAATTAAATTCTCTTTTAATACCTTTAAAAATCTAGGATTTTTCCTTCCATTTTTTCATAATTAAAACAATTTCTACTTCAATTCAAATTAAGAAATAACTATTAGTACACATCTTTCAAAAACCATCCCAGAACCCGGTGTCACAAGTGCATGAGCATCTATTGATAAGGAAAATAAATTACAACATCTGTCCGAAATACAGTGGACAGGGAATAAATATAAAAATGCTGAAAGGAACTACACTAGTTGCGGGTCGCCTCGAACAATGCAGCTCACCTAGTCCCAGAATCATCCGCGCTGCTACGCCCAGTAGGCCGCTAGAGGTATATATACCCGTGCAACAAAAATGCACAGAAGTGTAGTATGAGTACGTAAACAACGTGTACTCAATGAGTATCCCGCCTAATCTCGAAGAAGTAGAGACGAGATGGTCAACTTGGACACTTACTAGAGGTCATTTGACAATATACTAAAAATATGAGAAAATCATGGATTCATATAGCAGTTTTAATTCACAAATCTAGAAAACAGATAAACACCTTCAACCAATAATCA
Source organism: Nicotiana attenuata (assembly GCF_001879085.1). Lineage (NCBI taxonomy): Eukaryota > Viridiplantae > Streptophyta > Magnoliopsida > Solanales > Solanaceae > Nicotiana > Nicotiana attenuata. The sequence goes on along the minus strand of NW_017684850.1, from coordinate 483 downwards.
AGGATTTTCAAGATTTGCTCTTTATTATCTTATTAATTCATATCAAGCCACGAAGGGCAAATTTCACATTGAAAGTCCTCAAGCAACAATATAACATGCGCAAATAACACCGAGGCGACGGCCCGATCCAACAGAAATAAACTGTGCACTTGCCGAGGGTCGACGGCGCGCCTATAGATGCATCTATTTAATCTGCCGAGGCGTTCGGCCCTTTCCAAAATAAACACACAGAGACATTCATACAGGAAGCCAACATGGGGCAATTATTCAAAGAAGAACAAATTCTCTTTTAACGAATTACGAAAATGAGGTTTAGATCTAATTAGAAATTCATTTACCATTTGATGTGGTTTAAGCAATTCAACTGTCCATAAGATTACAAATATTCACCTTATAGCATGCTTTTGGGTCCTAGACTACCCGGACAATAGCATAATAGTAGCTACGCACGGACTCTCGTCACCTCGTGCGTACATAGCCCCC
>NW_017684849.1:3822-7226 GCF_001879085.1 Nicotiana attenuata | reverse complement strand
GGGGGGGGGGGGGGGGGGGGTATTTATAGTTTTAGAGAAGGTTAGTTTTGTAAATTGAAAAAGTGTTAAAAAAAGGCTATTTGTGCAATATTACCGTTGGTAACGGTCAGTGGGGCCCACCATTTCAAAAATTATATATATATATATATATATATATATATATATATTATGTAGTATATATAGTATGTCATTTTCAAAGATAGTTTCATTAGGATAAAGAGCATTCATAACTTCTTCATTTAATTGTTGACCTGGTGCAACATCATGGCAAAATTCACTATCGGAAAATTGAAAACAAGGGTTATCACTATCAAGAATAATAGGTGGAGGAGGACGGGTAACAGGTCTGGGTCGGGGAGCCGGGGGAAGGGTAGTAGCTTGGCGACTAGATTCACCAATTTTAGATTTTCCCTTACCACCAAACATGTTTTTTAAAGAAAAGGCCATATTAATTATAATTATACAAACTAAAACAAACAAAACTATATTCTTAAAACTTAAGAGTTGGAACGAGTTTACTGAATTGACGAACAACTTCTTGAAAATTAAAAATCGTTGAAGACTTGAATACTTCAATTCACCAACTTCACAATTTTTCACGAAATTGCAATAATAAAGTAAGCAATTATAGAAGAGAATTAGATATAGATTGAGAGCGATTGAGAGAGATTGATGAATTTGTGAGTAAAAATGAAAGAATGAGGGGGTATTTATAGTGGAGAATTGGGAAAAGTGTAATTATATAAAGTTTGGGGGCCAAATGGCTATTTTTTAAATCCCAAACGACTATTTTTTGATGGCCAACGACTAGATTTTAAAATCTGACCGTTGGTCATTTTTTAAATTTTTTTTTTTTAAAATGTAGCCGTTGAGGATTGTTTGGCCCGTTAGGCCCGGTTAAACCGGCCCAGGCCCGCCTGCTGGTCCCGGGCTTAGCGGTCCCGGGCTCGTGGGCTATTTGTGTAGGACCGGCCCGCTACGGACTTAATGCACCATTTGGGACCGGCCCACTGAGACCGGCCCGTTAGGCCCGTTTGGCCCGTGGTCCCATGCCTGTTCCGGGCTGGCCCGGCCTACAATACACTCTTAGTTCTCGATCTTCGCAAACTACGCAAGATCTGATTCATGCGGGGTTATGATACGTAGGCAATCCCCATCGGATTTGATCACAGCTGTAAAATAAATTTGAGTGAAAAAATAAACTTGAAAAAAAAAGAGAAAGAAAATTGAGTGAAAAAGAGAAAAAGAAATTAGTGAAAAAAAAAAGAAAAAAAAAAGAGAGAGTGACAAAAACCAAAAAGAAAAAGAGAACAAAAAAAGTGAGAGAGTGCAAAAATAAAAGAGCGGCAACAAAAAACGAGATGGGAAAAATTGAGAGTGATCAAAGAGAGGCAGAAAAGAAGAAAAGAGGTACAAAGTGAAAAGGGCTAGTTAAGGCCGGGATGAAACATGCCACCGTTCAAACACACGGTAGAAGCGTTTAACTGTTAGGTACATTGCATCTCAACGTGCGATTTCCTTTATGCTAAATGTTTCAAAACTAACAAGGTTGTTGAATGTGCAAAATAAGCCAGGTTTTGGTGGTTGGTTTTGTTGGTAGTCTAGCCTCCCCTCCTTCACAACATCCAAAGGCACAGATGGCCTCCGCAAGCAATCTACCAATTATCGGTCCTGAGGATAGCCCAACATCGGCTATTCTGCAGCTAGAATCAGCAGCTGCTGAAGAGAATAAGATGTTGCATCTCCGCATATGGGAAATGTGGAATGCCTGGTCTAATGGTAGGGAACCGCCAAGTGCAATCCCTGGGTTCCCTGAATTGATCCCCAAGTCAAGTGAGGTTACCAATGCCCCTGTGCCCAACCCGCTCATCCCATGCGGGAACCTTCCAATGCCTTCCAATGATCCCGACATGCCTTCTGTGGTTCGCCCCCAGGCACCGCCTCCAATGTTCACCTTTCAGGGTCCATAGTTTCAATCAGATATAACATATGTGGCCCCGTACTCTTTCACTCAACCTCCGCAATATGATCTCTCGGTGGAGCAAGAAAAGATTATTAAAAATCCCGAGAAAGAGGAAATGGTTCGCAATATGAAGTATCTGGAACAAAGTTTGAAAAACATGCAAGGTCTGAGTGGCCAAACGAGTGTCTCATACTCTGACCTCTGTATGTTTCCCCATGTCCACTTGCCAGTTGGCTTCAAGATGCCAAAATTTGAAAAGTACGACGGGCATGGGCACCCAATCGCTCATCTGAAACGATATTGTAACCAGTTGAGGGGTGCTGGTGGAAAAGAGGAGCTACTAATGGCCTATTCTGAATTTCTAAAGGAAGAGTGAAAAAAAAATTGATTTCGAAATCAGCTACTTCTTGTCTGGTTTATCATGGATTCTGGATTGAATTTGAAATTGAAGTCACTTGAGTCTTTGCCGATTTGCTATTTCTCTGTTGCTGAATGCTAGCTCCTTCCGTTGCTTCATTTTCCTTTCCTTCACATACCCAGGTACAACTCAACTCTCAAAATTGTAATCTAGACATGAATCAATGCAAATTAGTTGTTGAATGTTTGTTTGCCTAGAATAGAAAATGCTCCTATTTTTTTATATATATATATATTTTTATTCTTTATGTCTTGCAAACCTACGGATTATGTCACCTTAAGGCAACAAATTATGGACTCGGTTAAATTGATGTTATAAAACATTACATTTTCTTCACTAGCAGTTATTTATTAATACTGGATTTATATCATGCGGAACTTACTTGAGTTAATCATGGGCAAAGAGCCACAGATTTGGCTAATAATTGGTTTGATTTGGAATCCCACAAATTTAAGACAAGTTTTTCTGTCATTGATAGACAACAATAAGAGAAGGCACATTTCTAGAAGCAGTGTTCGGATGCATTTATTTAATTAGTGATATATGTACTTTGTAACTCAAATTCAGTGAGGTGTTCTATTCATTCATTTGGAAATGTAATCATGTGTAATGTGAATCCACACTCCAAGAATGCTCTAAAATTATTAGGCCTGCTAATAGGCCCAAAACAAGTTTTTTTTTTTATGTTAGAATGGAGTCTGAATTCATGGATTTCATGGTATTGAATTAAGCTTTGAAAGAAAGAAAACAAAAGTTGATTCTGTTAAGTTGTTGTTTCATATTTACTGTTGCTTCATTTGGTTATATTTTCATTTGTGAATTTAGAGTCTTGGGCTTCCAATTTAGCAAACCCATGCCCAATTGCTCTACCTTTTAACCGATGGGAGAGCTAGAACATCTGATAGTTTTCCATGGCTTTCGTAGTTAATTAATTTCCTTAACCCTCGGCCTTTGCAATAATATCAAAATTAGTTTTAGGAGGCAATCTTGAACATCCGTAGTTTGTTTTAGTTGAGTAAAGCC
>NW_017684849.1:0-1313 GCF_001879085.1 Nicotiana attenuata | reverse complement strand
CAGGACTAGTAGGTGTATCATCTAAATCCGGTTGGGTTTCATCTACATCATCATTTTCCTCATCATTTTCAAAGATAGTTTCATTAGGATAAAGAGCATTCATAACTTCTTCATTTAATTGTTGACCTGGTGCAACATCATGGCAACATTCACTATCGGAAAATTGAAAACAAGGGTTATCACTATCAAGAATAATAGGTGGAGGAGGACGGGTAACAGGTCTGGGTCGGGGAGCCGGGGGAAGGGTAGTAGCTTGGCGATTAGATTCACCAATTTCAGATTTTCCCTTACCACCAAATATTTTTTTCAAAGAAAAGGCCATATTAATTATAATTATACAAACTAAAACAAACAAAACTATATTCTTAAAATTTAAGAGTTGGAACGAGTTTACCGAATTGACGAACAACTTCTTGAAAATTGAAAATCGTTGAAGACTTGAAGACTTGAATACTTCAATTCACCAACTTCACAATTTTTCACGAAATTGCAATAATAAAGTAAGCAATTATAGAAGAGAATTAGATATAGATTGAGAGAGATTGAGAGAGATTGATGAATTTGTGAGTCAAAATGAAAGAATGAGGGGGTATTTATAGTTGAGAATTGGGAAAAAGTATAATTATACAAAGTTTGGGGGCCAAATGGCTATTTTTTGATGGCCAACGGCTAGATTGTAAAATCTGACCGTTGGTCATTTTTTAAATTTTTTTTTTTAAAAATATAGCCGTTGAGGACCGTTTGGCCCGTTAGGCCCGGTTGAACCGGCACAGGCCCGCCTGCCGGTCCCGGGCTCGTGGGCTATTTGTGTAGGACCGGCCCGCTACGGGCTTAATGCACCATTTGGGACCGGCCCACTGAGACCGGCCTGTTCGGCCCATTTGGCCCGCGGTCCCGGGCTGGGCCCGACCTACAGTACACTCTTAATTCTCGATCTTCTCGAACTACGCAAGATCTGATTCGTGCGGGGTCATGATACGTAGGCAATCCCCATCGGATTTGATCATAGCTGTAAAATAAATTGAGTGAAAATATAAACTTGAAAAAAAAAAAGAGAAAGAAAATTGAGTGAAAAAGAGAAAAAGAAATTAGTTAAAAAAAACGAAAAAAAAGAGAGAGGGACAAAAACCAAAAAAAAAGAGAACAAAAAAAAGTGAGAGAGTGCAAAAATAAAAGAAGACGGACAAAAAGTAAAAAACGTACTTTACTGAAAAGAAAACCTAGAGAGTGAAGGCTCTGGCGACAGACTTGGCGACTAGAGAGAGAAAGTTACGTTCTTCACTGTCATGGCCAATCCGGCCGGTGGCCAGCCA
>NW_017684848.1:4911-7227 GCF_001879085.1 Nicotiana attenuata | reverse complement strand
CTAACCGAGGCCAGCTGTGGATGGTGATCCACAAAAATTATTGGACAGATGGACTAGGCTTCACCCTCCAGTTTTCGGGGGTGAGCGTCACGAGGATGCTCAGGACTTCATTGACAGGTGCAGGGACAGGCTGCACAACATCAGGATATTGGAGTCGCATGGAGTTGACTTCACTACTTTTCAGCTGGAGGGAAGGGCCCGTAGATGGTGGAAGTCTTATGCACTTGGCAGGCCAGCAGGTTCTCCTCCCCTCACTTGGGATCAGTTCACACAGTTATTCCTGGATCGATACATCCCACCCTCTGAGAGGGAGGAGCTGCGGTATCAGTTTGAGCATCTAGAGCAGGGTCAGATGTCAGTGACCGATTATGAGGCGAGATTCTCTGAGTTGTCTCGCCATGCACTCATAATAATTCCCACAGAGGCAGAGAGAGTACGGAGGTTCGTTGCGGGGTTACACCTTACTATCCGATCGAGTATGGCCCGGGAGGTAGAGATGGGTACAGGGTATCAGCTAGTGGTTGAAATCGCTCGCAGGTCGCCTGAGGGGTAGAGAGCAGATGCAGCAGGATAAGAGGGCTAGATTCTCCGGAGAGTTCATAGGTGCCCCAGCGAGGGGTAGGGGTCAGTTTGGGAGGGGCCAGCCCAGCAGGCCCCCAGTTTCAGCACCACCACCTGCTCGGGGTGCTCCAACGCGCTCCTATTTTAGCACTATACCGGAGAGTTCTTATCGCCCGCCAGCTATACAGGGCTCCTCCAGTGGGTATTCAGGTCCTCCGGATTCTTCCAGTCCTTATTTCAGTGTATGCCAGAGAGTTCATAGCGTCCACCGACTATTCAGGCTTCTTCTAGTGGATCCTCGAGTTATCAGAGTCAACCCTCCGCGCAGCAGGTCACCGCACCGCAGAGTTGTTTTGAGTGCGAAGATCCTGGTCACATGAGGAGATATTACCCCAGACTTCGGGGCAAGGCGGTGCAACAGGGTCAGCAGCCCCAGACTCCATCACCGGCTGCCCAGCCACCTAGAGGTGGAGAGCAGGCCGGTAGAGGCCGTCCTAGAGGTGGAGGTCAGGCAGGGAAAGGCCAGCCAGCTACTACTCAGTCAGGTGGGGGCCAGACAGCCGGTGCTCCTGCTAGATTCTATGCCCTTCCGGCCAGGCCAGATGCATTGGCCTCAGATGCCGTCATCACATGTACTATTTCCGTTGGTGGTAGGGACGCTTCAGTATTATTTGACCCAGGGTCTATTTATTCATATGTATCATCTCTGTTTGCTCGTTTCCTGGTTATATCTCCTGAGCCTTTGGGCACTCCTATTCATGTGTCCACTCCTGTGGGCGATTCTGTGGTTGTGAATCGGATCTACCGGTCCTGTGTGATCACTTTCTGTGGTTTCGAGACTCGGGCAAATCTTCTATTGCTTGATATGATCGATTTTGAGGTCATTCTGGGCATGGATTGGCTATCTCCACATCACGCCGTCCTAGATTGCCATACCAAGACTGTTTCACTAGCAATGCCAGGGTTGCCGAGATTGGAGTGGAAGGGTTCCGCAGTTGATATGTCTAGCAGGGTTATCTCCTTTCGGAAGGCTCAGCACATGGTTGAGAAAGGGTGTTTGGCTTATTTAGCTTATGTTCGAGACACCACTGCAGAGTCTCCGACGATCCATTCAGTCCCAGTAGTTCGAGAGTTCGCTGATGTTTTTCCTTCCGACCTTCCTGGCATGCCTCCGGATCGGGATATTGATTTCTATATCGATTTGGCTCTAGGCACTCAGCCTATATCTATCCCACCGTATCGTATGGCTCTTAAGGAGCTGAAGGAGTTAAAGGAGCAGCTTGAGGAGTTGTTGGCGAAGGGATTTGTTAGCCCAAGTGTATCTCTTTGGGGTGCACCAGTGTTATTTGTGAAGAAGAAGGATGGGACTATGCAGATGTGCATTGATTACCGCCAGTTGAACAAAGTCACCATCAAGAACAAGTATCTGTTGCCTCGCATTGATGATTTGTTCGACCAGTTGCAGGGTGCTAGGGTGTTCTCTAAGATTGACCTGAGGTCAGGGTATCATCAGCTGAAGATTCGGGACTCGGATGTCCCGAAGACTGCATTCAGGACTAGATATGGCCACTATGAGTTTCTAGTGATGTCCTTTGGCTTGACCAATGCACCAGCAGCATATATGGATCTGATGAACAGGGTATTCAGGCCTTATATTGATTCCTTTGTTATCGTCTTCATTGACGACATCTTAATATACTCACGTAGCTTGGGGGAGCACGAGAAGCATTTGAGGGTAGTGCTTCAAACCTTGCG
>NW_017684848.1:0-642 GCF_001879085.1 Nicotiana attenuata | reverse complement strand
TTTGGGAAGCTGGTTCTGAAGAATTAGTGGGTCTGAAGATAGTGGTTGATAGGTTAACTCTCTGTGGATTCGACCCTGGGCGTAATACTCGAGTTATATTTGCAACGTCCGCAGAGTCCTTTTTATAAGGCATAGTTGGGCGTGATCAAATTACGCACGTGACGTTAAGGCCATGGCTGCAACCCCAGCCGACGTGAAAGAGTACCCCAATTCCTATGTTTTCGTTGTGGACATGCCAGGGTTGAAATCCGGAGATATTAAAGTTCAGGTGGAAGATGACAATGTGCTGCTGATCAGTGGAGAAAGGAAGAGAGAATAAGAGAAAGAAGGGGCTAAGTATATTAGAATGGAGAGAAGGATTGGGAAATTCATGAGGAAATTACTCTGCCGGAGAATGCGAATACTGATGCCATTTCTGCTGTTTGTCAAGATGGAGTTTTGACTGTGACTGTCCAGAAATTGCCTCCACCTGAGCCTAAACCCTCTACAAATCGACGGTAATACCCTGCCAAACCAAGAAAACTCTGGATCTCCGTAGCTGAGGACTATCTAGGCCAATTCTGCACTGCTTCAACCTTCTTCGTATCTACCTTCATCCCCATACTCGACACTACGTGAAACCAAAAGATGCCGCTGACGTCT
>NW_017684847.1:5383-7227 GCF_001879085.1 Nicotiana attenuata | reverse complement strand
CCAATATTTGGATAGTCCTTTTTCTTGTAGGAAAAGGTTTGGACTTCTATAAATTGAGGATTCTTCCTTCTCATTCAGTAGCATCCACAATGTAGCCATAGGGGGCTTGAGAGTCTTGTTTACGGGGGAGAACTTTACGGGACAAGTGTTAGTGTGTCACTTGTGTTTGCCTCTTTGTGAGGTTGTTCTCTCGATATTTTGTACTCCCGTTTTTATTATAGTGGATTGCTCATCTCCGTAGTGGACGTAGGTCAGTTGACCGAACCACGTTAAATGTTTGTGTCACTTTTGGTATTTCTCTTTTGTTGTTGGATTTATCGTCGTTCAGGGTTGCGCTACTAGCTTCCGCATGACACCTGATTTTTTCGATCCTAACAAGTGGTATCAGAGCGAGGTTCAAGACAGGTTCATCTTGGCGTGTTCAGTTCTAGCTGTAACATATTTGACGATAATCGTGATTTTTTGTCTGAGAAATTTGACCGCAGTGCTACGCACGTTGAGACAAACTTTGTGGCGGAGATCTGGAGATTCGACCTGTTGAAGGCTATGTGAAGAAGGTGGATCAAGTTTATTTTGTCAGAAAATTCAGGCCAAGGGGGAGAATTGTTAGGTGTTTGCCATAATTTTCTTACCATATTTGATTTTCCTATCTCTTGAAGGAAAAGGGCAATATAATTACCTTAACTGGGTTTTCCTTTTTGTAAAAGGAAATTATAAATCTCCAATATTTGGATAGTCCTTTTTCTTGTAGGAAAAGGTTTGGACTTCTATAAATTGAGGATTCTTCCTTCTCATTCAGTAGCATCCACAATGTAGCCGTATGGGGTTTAAGAGTCGTGTTTAGGGGGAGAACTTTACGGGGCAAGTGTTAGTGTGTCACTTGTGTTTGCCTCTTCGTGAGTTGTTCTCTCGATATTTTGTACTCTCTTTTATTATAGTGGATTGCTCATCTCCATTGTGGACGTAGGTCAGTTGACCGAACCACGTTAAATGTTTGTGTCTCTTTTGGTAGATTTTTCGTTGTTGTGTGATTTATCATCGTTCAACGTTTGCTTTGCTAGATTCCGCATGACACCTGATTTTTCGGTCCTAACAATAAGTAGGAGAGTAGACCTAAGCAAAGGTAATAGTTGCAACATATTGAAACCACACATGACTCTATGATTATTAGCAAAGGCGAACCCAGGATTTGAAGGTCGGGAATATACTTTTGAATTCAACCAAAATTTGTTTTGTATATAAGGTGTCCACTACTAATATATCGCTATTCACTACTAGAAATTCGGTAAAAAGCGACCACATATAGCGACCAACATTGGTCGCTTATCTCAATATACCGACCAAAACGCGTCCAAACAGGCTTGGTCGCTATATTGGTGGTCCTTTTATCTATTAGCGACACTTTGGTCGCTAAGGTAAAAGGACCAAATGTTCAGTGTAAACAAAATACCGACCAACTTTGGTCGGTACAATATTTTAATAATATAAATTTAGAGTCCAACGTTGGTCTGTATATTTAAATTACGATATTTTTGAACTCAATACTCGATTCTATGGTGATTTCTAACCAATTAGACATGAAATTGGTGGGATTTAAAGACTAAAATTGGGGAATTAGGGCTTGAAATGGGAGAGGTTGAATTGGGGATTTGAGGGGTCCATTTGAGGTCCGATTTTGATGGTCTTGATATGTATAGACTCGTGGGAGGATGAGGATTCTTGTGATGTGATTTTTATCGAATTCCCAGATGTGGGCCCAGGGGATCGGGTTTGGCCGAATTTCGGGATTTTTGATGTAATTTGAATATTTTCGCGTGGGCTTTGTTCCTTTAGCCTATTTTGAT
>NW_017684847.1:0-2645 GCF_001879085.1 Nicotiana attenuata | reverse complement strand
GGGTTTCAAACCCTCAGGATATCATTTACTATCATTACTCACCTCAAGCCGGCCAAAATCCTAGCTCGCTATGCCCTTGCCTCGCAAATCGGCCTCCTCGCGCGTCGAATCTGACCAAAACCACAACGAATACGTCACAATAGGCTAAGGGAACATAACCCAATCGAAAAGAATCGAAAAACATCAAAAATACGAAATTTGCAAAACCCGAGTCCCGGGCCCACTTCTCGAATTTCAGAAAATTTTACATCAACAGATTTCTTATCTCGCCACGAGTCTATACATATCAAGAACTCCCAAATCCGAGCTCAAATGACCCATCAAAACCCAATTTGAAACACCAAAACTCAAGCCTTAGTTCTTCCCCCTTTTTGATAAATTTTTCATGAATTTCTAGGTTGATTCTACAATTAAATCATGTATTTAGGTCATAGAACTCACCTCCAATCAACCCCAGTCGAAACCCTCTTCAATTCCCGTCCAAAAGCTCTCAAGGATGCTCAAAAATGGTGGAACAATAGCTTAGCTCACGGAACAAGATGAAACTTTAAAACCCTTCTGCCCAGACATTTTTCGCATCTGCGATCCAAGCACCGCATCTGCGGTTTCCGCTTCTGCGGAATTCTCTCGCTTTTGCGGCCATTCACTTAAGCCAAGACCGCTTCTGCGGTCGCAAATCCGCATCTGCGGCTTCCGCATCTGCGACTACCATCCGCTTCTGCGGAAATTCCCACATGCCTAAAATCCGCATCTGCGATGCCATCGCCGCATCTGCGATACCGCAGATGCGGCTCCTCCTCCGCATCTGCGGAAACTAGCACTCCCAAGCCAATCTCGCACCTGCGATCTATTGTCCGCATCTGCGGGACCGCACCTGCGATCCCTTTTCCGCAGGTGCGGAAATACCAGAACCAGAAAACTTCAGAAATGTACAAGTCCAAAACTCATCCCGATAGCCATCCGAAATCACCCCGAGGCCCCCGGGACCTCAACCAAAAGTGCCAATCCATCCTAAAACATCATTCAAACTTGCTCCAATCATCAAAACACCTCAACCAATACCAAAACCATCAAATTACACCGGATACAAGCCTAAGTTCTTCTAAAACTCCCGAAACTCGCATTTGATCAAAAACCCGACCAAAACACCTCCGAATGACCTGAAATTTTGCACACACATCCCAAATCATCTAACGATGCTACAGCAATGGTCGGAATTCCATTCCGACCCTCGGATCAAAATCTCGCCTAACAACCGGAATTCGCCTAAATACTAACTTCGCCAATTCAAGCCTAATTCTACACCGGACCTCCAAAATCACTTCCGATCACGCTCCTAAGTCACAAATCATTCCCCGAAGCTAACCAAATCACCGGAAATCACATCCGAGCCCTATAACTCATAAGTCAATATCCGGTTGACTTTTCCAAACCAAACATTCCTTAAAGAGACTAAGTGTCTCATTTCCTACCAAAACCTCTCCAAACCAACTCGATCACATAAGATACGGATAATGAAGCAATAAGAAGCTGAAAACGGGAAAAAATAAAGCGGTAACTCATGAGACGACGGGTCAGGTCGTCACAATTATGTCCTAATCTTAACTAAGGCTTCACTGGTGCAACTTTCCTCCATGTGATTTTGAGAAACCTCATCCCTTTTTAGTACCTTCAGTCATCAAATTAACACACTTATGAGCTAGTGTATTAGGAGGCCCACATATGACATAGTCAAACAATTTCAAACGACCTTTTCTCTCTTTTTTTTACATGTGTTACTTTCACCCATTGTCGGATGTGATCCTTCCTTTTTTCTTTTCTTCCTTTTTCATAGATGTGGTGTTCGGGCTAGGTTTTGTGCACTTCTACTATTCTATTGCATCACCAATATAGTAAACCTGCTCGCTAAGACTTTAGTTGATTGGGAGAAATCACTTTTATTGCCTCGACTGAGATTTGAACCCTGGTCTCCCATTGGATTCATTGTGCTTAAAGCATTCTGACAAGTTATTTTTAAGATCTAAACCGAAAATAACCCTTCAAGCAAGATCATGTAGAATAGGCATTTAAGCAAGAAGGACATGGTTCATTCAGGAATGCCATTATTTGAAGACTAGATATGTGCTAATTTTGAAGAATCTAAAGATAAAGCTTAACAAAAGGGATGATGATGATGCAATAAAAAGATTTAAAAAAAAGGAAGGGACTAATAAGTAACTTTTTTTTTGAAATTACATTCCTCATTGATGTGAATAAGCAACTTGTTAATGTTAGAGTCCAACGAATCAAGACAATGACACTGCTTGCTTTTATCAAATTTGATCCTCCTTTCTTTTTCCTCCTCCTCATTCTTCTTCAATGAAAAAAGTAAGGCTTGACATGTGATACTTGATTCTCTTACCATTTTCTCATAGTTAATGTTGCTTCTGATTTTGTCCGTTGTTATTCTTTTTGAAATAAACTTATCCTCTAGTGTAAGGAATATAAATTAAAAGTCAAGTTTAATTTATATCCAAAAAGTTCAATTCATACACTAAAATTTTAATTCATATTCAAAAGGTTCAATTCATAAATTAAAAGTCCAATTCATATCCAAAAATACTCAATTTATAAACTAAAAGTTCAATTTATAAACTAAAATTTTA
>NW_017684846.1:4638-7227 GCF_001879085.1 Nicotiana attenuata | reverse complement strand
AAAGCTTCACGGTTTTTTGGCCGGGAGATCCTCGGTTTTTTGGCCGGGATTTGGAAAGAAAAAGCTCCACGATTTTTTTGCCGGGAGATCCTCGGTTTTTTGGCCTGGATTTGTAAAGAAAAAGCTCCTCGGTTTTTTGGCCGGGAGATCCTCGATTTTTGGCCGGGATTTGGAAAGAAAAAGCTCCACGGTTTTTTGGCCGGGAGATCCTCGGTTTTTTGGCCGGGATTTGGAAAGAAAAAGCTCCACGATTTTTGGCCGGGAGATCCTCGGTTTTTTGGCCGGGATATTTAAGGAATGGGATCCTATGCTACCATGATTTGTTTTTCTTTTGGGATTTTCATTTTTATTTCTTTTCTTCTTTCTTTTCTTTTGTTTTCCTCTTTTTTTTTGTTTTTTTTTAGCGAAACACATGAAAGAATTTGGGGGGAAACTTCCTTTTGGGTCGTTTTCCTGCTGCAAAGCTGTTTCAGCGCTTGCGCATTTCATTTCCCTTTGGATTGCACCTGCTTCTTGCACGGGTGCTTTGGATTAGACCTGTTTTGAACAAAGAACAATTTGTTAGTTTGAAACGGTGGTTGGTTTTTGTGGCCTTGATCATCCTAATTGCTTGATCCCGGCCCCATTTCCGTTGAGAACTTTGCTTTTGGTTTGCGTTGAGGGTGAATCTTTTTTCAAACTGACCGGGTTCAGCCGCCGGACTTCATGATGACTCGCCCGTGTGGGCTCTAGCCTCTTCACTTTATTCTGCCCTTGGGACCTTTGCCTTTGACTTCATTTCTTTTCCAATGTTCTTGCTTTGCAAGCATCAACCACCATAGTCAATCGGGATTGGCCTGACGCACTCGCTGAGGCTAGGTATTTTCTTCGACTCTGACCAGGCGGAACCCTGTGAAGCCGGTCCTGCCACCTTTTCTTTGTACTAGTTACGGAATCAGAGTTAAACCGAAAAGGATCAAAGAAAAAGTATGCAAAAGGCAAGCATATGATTTTAAAGAGAAGCGTCCCTTTCGGGGGAAAAGGAGTACTTATCTAGGGTGCATGCTGGCTTCAAATGAACATGACATGCTTTTTGGACTGGACGCCCGACCCATACAAACTTTCCAGCTTCTCGTGAACCCATTGATCCGCATTTCAAAACTGGGGAACCTTTCCAGGACTTTTTTAGTGGTGAGATGTCTTCTTTTCGGCCGACAGCGCCCTTTGCGGGTTTTCGCCAATCGACCTCTCTCATTTCTCTTCTCACCGTCGCCCGATAGTGCTCTTTGCGAGTTTTCACTAAGCGGACTCTCTCATTTTCAGCTTCTCTTCTCACCATCGCCTTATGGTGCCCGAAGGTTTTCACCAATAAGACTCTCTCATTTTATTTCTCTCAATTTGCATTGTGTCAGATTCCGACAATAACGTTCTCCACTTCCCTGCCTTTGCCAATTGATCGAAAGGACTTGGACAAGGTTTTGGGGTAAAAAGGATTTTGGACGGAACTACAACTTTGGAACCATTTCGGCGGATTCATGGCCGAACCATTATATCGTCTGCCCCAGTTTCATATTTTGGGGAAAGTGGGATTTTTGCTTTGGTGTGACTGAACCCCAGAGAGAGGCTGCCTACGTACCCTTTCGGGATCAAGTCAAACGTAGTTCAGGGAAAACATTTGGTTTTGTTGTTTTTGTTTTTGTTTTCTTTTTCTTTTTCTTTTCTTTTGCTCTTTTTTTTTGTTTTTCTTTTTTTTTTCCGCTGGTACTTCTGGGTCCCAAAGAGGTGATCAAAGAGAGTAACCGGCTCAAAGGGTTTACAAAGGATTGATAGTGTTTGAGTAGCGGGAAGGAAAGCCTTCGTCATCTCAATTGCACAAAGCCATCGCCGCATGAGGATTAGACGTAGTACTTTTTTATTGCATCTGCCGTTTCAGGATCATTTCTTTCGATGTCTCCCAAATATCATGCTCCTCTTAGCAGTATCCTTCTGATGATGTAAGGACCTTTCCAATTAGGAGCAAATTTTCCTTTTGCTTCCTGGTGATGAGGGAGACTGCGTCTTAACACCAGTTGTCCTATTTCAAGATTCCTAGGCCGCACTTTCTTGTTGTAAGAATGGGCCATTCTTTGTTGGTACGACTGCCTGGATATTCCCTGAGTACAGCACACTCTCTTGTTGTAATGTGCGAACCAATTTTCCTTCGGTTATTCCAATTCTTTGTTTTATTTCCTCAAAGTTACCTTCTTTGCATTCCGACTCTTGATTCATGATTTCGAAATCTGACAGCGTTTGGGGTCCAGACATGAAGTCCGCAAGCATGTCATGTTATTTAGAGCTGCATTATTAGAACTAAAGAGAAGAAGATGAAGGAGAAAAATAACAAAATCAGAAATAAAAAATGAACGAAGAAGTTTTGATTTAATTTTTTTTTTTGAATTTTGAAGATAACAGGGTTCACATTCGGGAATTTAAAGACAAGAAATTACAGGAAACATCCGAGTTACACCCTGAAATAACTCGAGATGCAGAAAAAGTGGCAGGGCTAGTTTACTGGGACTCCCGCCTGATCAGGAATGGCGTAGCCTTCCAGTTCTGGAGTTTAGCATCTGG
>NW_017684846.1:0-928 GCF_001879085.1 Nicotiana attenuata | reverse complement strand
GTATATGTTCTAGACTGTGTACCCGAGCGGACAACTCGAGTCGAGGAGGGGGCTACGTACCGGGAACCAAAAGGCCATCCGGCTTAGTAACTTGTCCGGCCTCTTTCTTATTTTAAGGTATTGACACTAACAGAATAGAGAGTCTCAACCAGTGAGCACATCCCCGGAGATGAGAAGAGAAGGGTTTCGTAACAATTTTATATATACAATTCAGATAATATCAAAGCGGTAAAACATTTAGCACATATAGCATGGAACATGTAGAAAAATCAGATAAAGCCAAATATAACAATTATACTAAGCTCGAATTCTTGAACCCTGAATTCGAAATTCTGGGTTCGTGTCCCCAGCAGAGTCGCCATAGCTGTCACACCTCCTTTTTTACACACCTACCCCGAAAGATAAATGTATAAGGGAGTTTTTCCATTTAAAGTGACATTATTCGAAATGGGATTATTTATTTGATTTAGAGTCGCCACTTGGGATAAGATTGGCTTTTGGTGTCCCAAGTCACCGCTTTAATTTTGAATCCCAAGTCGAGGAAAAAATTTGACTTCCCAATTGGAGTCTGCGAACCAGAAATTCTGAATAAGGAATTCTGTTGACCCGAGGGAAGGTGTTAGGCACCCCGGATCCCGTGGTTCTAGCACGGTCACTTAAATTATTATAATTGGCTAAAAATCTGATTTTTATACATGTTTTTTACTTATGTGCTTTATTAGTAAACCGCTGTTATAAGAATTGCAACGTCGTGAAAATGCATCTCGAACCACGTCGCACCAGTGCACCCGTGATTGTTAACACATCTTGACTTTGTTGAGATTTGGATTTGGGTCGCATAAATGCGCACCCGAGTTTAGGAAAGTAAATTATTAAAACGCGCCTAAAGCGTCTAACGAGTTATATTTAGGGGAAGCCGTGAAATTCG
>NW_017684845.1:0-7228 GCF_001879085.1 Nicotiana attenuata | reverse complement strand
ATGCTTGGTTTGGAGCCCCGAGGGCTCGGGTGAGTTTTGAGTAGGTCCCGGGAGGCCTTAGGCTTAAAGTAACAGATGTTGCAGCGTTGCAGGCCCCAGCGCGGCCGCGGTCATTCCCGCGCGGTCCGCGCTGGAAGCCACGCGGCCGCGGTGCAGCCCGCGTGGCCAGATTCAGAGGGGTCCTCAGCCTTGGTTTGACCAGCGCGGCCGCGCACCAAGTTCGTGCGGTCCGCGCTGGGAGATTCAGAGAAGGCCCCAGGTGCAAGACACCAGCGCAGCTGCGCACCAAAATCGTGCGGTCCGCGCTGGGTAGGTTCAGAGAGTTGTTTTCCCTCCCTTCCTCGGAGCGGCCGCGGGGCATTTTTGCGTGGTCCGCACCAGTCCTTCAGCAAAGTATATAAATCTAAGATTTTCAGTCATTTTGACTTTTTTCAAAACCCAAAACATAAGAGGCGATTTTCCAAACGATTCTTCTCCTTCAAAACGATTGGTAAGTGATTTCTAACTTATTTTCTTTGCTTCTTAACATCTTTAAACATAATTTCAACTTCAAAACAAAGATTTTAATGGGGGAATTTGGGAATTTAGGGTAGAACTAGGGTTTCCAAAATTTGAGGGTTTTGGACCTCAATTTGAGGTCCGATTCCAAAATAACTTATATATCTGAGTTCATGGGGGAATGGGTAGTCGGGTTTTGGTTCGAACCTCGGGTTTTGACCACGTGGGCCCGGGGGCATTTTGGGGATTTTTGGACAAACTTTGGGAAATTCAGTTTTCATGCATTCAAATTTATTAGATTAGCCTTTGTTGATACACTCAAGTAATTTGTGACTAGATTCGAGCGGTTTGGTGGTGAATTCGAATACTAGAGGATTGAGTTGAGTTTGGAGCATTTGAGGTAAGTGTTTGTTCTAACTTTGGCTTGAGGGAATAGGATTAGGATGTTATTTGCTACTTGCTAAATGTGGAGTACGGTGTATAGGCATGGTGGCGGTTATCTATGCACCGGAGTCTAGCATGACCGTGAGTCTTAACTGCTTTTAATTCGAATGACATGACACAATTTCCTTGTTTAATTGATAAATTTCATATAATGTGAACGGTTGAGGAAGAATTGTGATTGGTATATTTTGGAGCGTTGGCTCGAACAAGAATGTGATAGTCGAGAAAGAAGTGATTTAAAAGAGGATGTGTTGTGATTATTCCCTTGCCGGGACGTGTAGACTATTATTATGTACTCTCCCTTGCCGGGATATTTGGGTTGTTAGTTGTACCCTTGCCGGGTTAAAGTGTTATGTTGTCGAATTCCCCTAATGGGGCCTTCTTTACAAAGTCAGATATTTTGAACTATAATATGGGATCGTGTGGCACGCCGTCCACTTATATACTATGATATGGGATCGTGTGGCACACCGTCCACTTATATACTATGATATAGGATCGTGTGGCACGCCGTCCACTTATATTCTATAATATGGGATCGTGTGGCACGCCGTCCACTTATATGTATATATTGTGAAATGGGATAATGTGGCACGCCGACCACTTATATATTATGAAATGGGATCGTGTGGCACGCCGTCCACTTATGAATTAAGAAATGGGATCGTGTGGCGCGCCGACCACCTATATATGAGCTATGGTATTAAGATAGTTTCGTCGTTATATCCGTTGATCTGTATTCGCTGTATTTTTTTTTCCGAGCATGCCCCCTTCCCTTTTTTTTATTGATATTCTCTGTTGTTATTTTTGTTGCCTTTGTATATATATATATCTGCACAGGTTGTTTTTTCTAACGACCCAACCCGTCGTTACGGGAGTTACCGCCCCGTTTTCCCCGTTTTATGCTTCTATATGTTTCATTATATGTGTTTGGAGAATTTGAAGTAATTCGGATAGAGTTCGGTTAGAAATGAGACAATAAATCTCTTTATGAGAAGGATTGTTTGGAAAAGTCAACCGAATGTTGACTTATGAGTTAGAGGGCTCGGAATGCGAGTTCCGATGGTGCGGGTAGCTTCGGGGGATGATTTGTGACTTAGGAGTAAAGTCGGAATTCAATTTGGAGGTCAGGTGTAGAATTAGGCTTGAATTGGCTAAGGTTGAATTTTGGCGAATTCCGGTTGGTAGGTGAGATTTTCATCCGAGGGTCGGAATGGAATTCCGAGAGTTTCAGTAGCTTCGTTAGGTGATGTTGGATATGTCTGCAAATTTTCAGGTCGCTCGGACGTCGTTGGGTCGGGTTTTTGGTCAAATGCAAGTTTCGGAAGTTTTAGTTTAACTTAGGCTTGAATCTGTGGTAATTCGATGATTTTGATGTTTATGATAGTGTTTTTATGTTACGAGCAAGTTTGAATGAAGTAATAGAACATATCTGTGCGTTTGGTTGAGGTCCCGGGGGCCTCGGGGTGATTTCGGATGGCTAACGAGTAATTTTGAACATGAAAAGTGCAGCAGAAAATTGCAGAGGAATTTTACTCTATGCGATCGCGTAGGTCTGGATGCGATCGCATAGAAGGCCTGGAGGGGGTGCTCAGACTTGCTCTATGCGATCGCATGAGGTGGTCTGCGATTGCATAGATATGGGGGATGGTTCAGTGCGGTCGCGTGGGTGCGGATGCGATCGCGTAGTAGGAGGACGCAGTGCTTTGCTATCGCAAGGAGTCTTCTGCGATCGCGTAAGAGGAATTCGAGGGCCTGGATTTTTGGCCTATGCGATCGCATGGGTAGTGATGCGATCGCATAGGGGTCGCTACAGTAGTCGGACAGAATGTTTTAAAACCCTTATATCCGCGACCCATATTATTTTTCCACCATTTTTACTCTACCAAGAGAGCTTTTTGAGCAATTTGAAGAGGGTTTTCAACGGGTATTGATTTGAGGTAAGTCTCTTGACTAGAAAACACCATTTTATGGAAGAATCAACACTCGAATTCATGAAAGTGGGTAGAAATTGTGAAGAACTAGAGCTTGGTTTTTGAAAACGAATTTTTAGGATTTGAAAGGCCATTTGAGCTCCGTTTTCGGTAAACTTTATATGTACGGACTCGTGGCGAGACGAGGAATCCGTTGGTGTGATTTTCGGAATTTTTGGAGAAGTGGGCCCGGGGCTCGAGTTTTACCAACTTCGTGAATTTTAGTACTTTTCGAGTATTTTTGATTGGGTTATGTTTTTTTAACCCATATTTATGTATTCGCTGTGATTTTGACTAGATTCGACGCGCGAGGAGGTCGATACGAAAGGAAAAGGCATTGCGGACCATTCTACGGCCGGTTAGAGGTGAGTAGTTGGTGTATATGATGGCCTGAGGGTTTGAAACCCCGGCTTATCACATTGTGACGCTATTGTAGGGCGTGACTCGCACCCCATGGCAGGTGCGGGATTGGTTATGACTGGGGATTGTGACTTGGTCCATCCCGAACAAGAATGTTTCTATATTGGCGACTGATACACACCTTGTATTGAATATATCTGGGCTTATTGCCGTGTTTAGGGCCTTGTGCCGATCTGTAGCATCCTTAGAGGTTGAATGTCATTGTGATAGCATGCTTTGTATAATCATTGATCTCAGTCCTGTGTTTAATCACTGTTATGAAATGCTAAGTCACTTTTCCTGAAGTTAAATAACTAAAGTATATTCTTCTTAATAAATTGGAAATTGGGAAATTTATTGAATCTGTTACGTGACTCATATGCATATTGTGGACTGAGTATGGATCGGGCTGCACGCCGCAACGAATGGTATGATTATATTGCGCTTGGACTGAAGGAGCCCCTCCGGAGTCTGTACACACCCCCAGTGAGCGCCGTCGACGTTAAATGGATCGGGCTACGCGCCGTAGCGGTCATGTGCATTGCATTGCATCCATACATTATACTTGACTGACATATTTGAAGTTGTTTTGCTGTTGGTTCGTAGTTAGGTGTTGGACTGTTAGTTTTAGCTTTACTTTGTGGCCTTTCGTGGATTTCTTATCTTCAAACATTTTATATGCTTATTACTCACTTAGTGGTAGTACCCACCCCCTACTCCCTGCACCTTGTGTGCAGATTCAGGTACTTCGGGAGCTTAGTTGAGCTAGCCGCTGGTTTCCAGAGTTCCAGGAGTGGTCGAGGTAGCTGCTATGATGTCCGCAGGACCCGACTCCTCCCTTATCCCTTTATTATTTCCGTACTTTAGAACATACTTATTTTGAGGATTCTTGACTCTGTATTAGTTAGAGGCTCTAGACTCATGACCCCAGGTCTTTGCGAGTTACAATTTATGTTAGTATTTCGTATTGTTTTAATTGAGTATTTCAACTATGAGTATTAATATTTGATTTTAAGTATCTGATTAATTGGCTTTGAGCTTTGTGCTCGGGTTGAGAGAGTAAATGGTCGGGCTTGCCTAGCATTAGTGTTTGGCGCCATCACGACCGGGTTTGGGGTCGTGACTTTAGGTTTGCTATGAAGAGTCACCTCTTGTAACTCAACTTAATCTGATACAAAAAATCTATGCATGGTGTGGACAGACCTTAAACTAAACCTTTCTAATCGGCTCAAAGTCCACCCTTCTCTTAGCGCACTTAAGATTGAGCCTTTCTTTTTCCCGGTTCATACTCTTTCATAAAGAAAAGGCAGTGCGGTGAAAAAAGTATCCCGCGTTCACAGCGTTCGGGAAGGGCCGCATCCTAAAAGGTGTGATATAGATAATATACCCTGATGTAAGCATCAGTGATTGTTTTTACGGCTCGAACTGTGATCTATATGTCACATAGAGACAACTTTACAGTTGCTCCAAGGCTCATAAATGGCATAAATATTCCGTCACTTGTTTAAAGTAAATCTAGTGAAGTAGTCTCTCCTTCAATATTCAGGAATTACTCAACCTGTAGATTCACATGATTAAGTATAACAAAATTGGAAAGGATAAAATTTAAAGTAAGTGGAGATCAGAGGCAAGGGTAAGAAGTAATCCAGAGATGTAAACCTATTATGAGAAAGAGTACTCGTGGTCGTGGAAGGAATAATTTCAAAGTCAAAAAGGTAAGAGATAGTGCAACTTGAAAGCTGTGATCCCATTCAAATTAAATTAGCTGGATTCTTGATGGTGGAATACGCTATCCTCTATATGTTGTTTCAAATATGGGGCTACTCTAATATTGCTCTTTCTGCCACATTTTCGGTAAAGATTAGGCCTTATCTTTCCACAGCACAAATTAATGAAGATAATCTGGTCTATTCTTTGACTCTTGCGGCCTGGTGAACCACAAAAGAACGTATTACACGAACCACGAAAGAAAAGTAAACGAGGAACTGAAATATAGAATAATGTGTTATCGATTCAACTTGCTTTAGGTCATTCAAAAATGATATCTTATCTATTTAACACATTTAGTGCAATACTCAAACTTTAGACAGAGTTCCACATCGGCAAAAATTCTGGGTATATTATTTAACAAGCCTTAAATCCTAGTGATACGTTTTAAACCCGTGAAGACCTAGGCCATGAGCAGACAATATCACTAGAGGGCTGGACGATTACATTTAGAGTGTCGATTTTAATAGATAAAAATGCAACCGCGGCTCGGACTTGAGTTAAATGGATAGAGTTACTACCATAGGATATTCGGACTTGAGTTAAATGGATAGAGTTACTACCAAAAGATATGGTGCAGTGTAGGGGTGTACATGGACGGGTTAGTTCGTTTTTTACCAAAATCAAACTAAATCATATCGGTTTGAATTGGTTTGGTTTTGTCAAATTTTTGGAGGTTTTCGGGTTTTTTGTTACTTAAATATTATTTCAATCTTACTTAATTAAATTTTTGATAAGTAAATCTATGTTTAGTAAAAATATAAAAAAAAATGACAAACATATTATCTATTAAATTATTTCTATGAGAGAATTTTCTTAATAACACATAATAGTTATTTTTTTTGTCGTCTGACAATAATGTTTCGTTGATTTACACTTTCAAGGTTAACCAAATTTAGTAATTAAACATAAAAATCAATAGGATACCTAAATAATAATAATCACTTCACATTCGAAAGATATAATAATTTAATAGATCTTAACATATGATATGAATATGGAAAAACAAAGAGATTGACGCATTTGAGTAACACTTGATGAGAAAGTGATCATACAAACCATTATTTAAATTTAATAAATATGGAGCACTTCATATACTATTAAATATTATATCCCGCAAGAGAATTCCAAATACTTCAACACAATATTTTTTAAAGAAAATTCTATATAAAAATTTGATAGAGTTATGACACATTTCTCAACAAATTCTTAACCTGATATAAGCTTTAGTCGAATTAATTAGGTCATGACTTCAACTTTGATGAAACCTGCGCATTTAATTAACACCCCCACTTATAATCCTAACTACTATTTTAATTAAGACAAGATTAATCTATTCTAAGCGTCAGACAATTTGCCTTAACGAATTAAACATGGACCCACCAACACTACATAAACCTCAATCAGCAGTCCTTTGTACGTAATAAACACACAGCTTTTTAAGCCCCATGCTTTGTTAAAGCAAAATCTAATATAAAATTTGACCAACATGATTGGTTATGCTCATTCATTATTGTACTTGAAGAATATCCATCCCCTAACTTTGTCACCATATAAGTACCAGACATTGATATGGCTTTGGTGGGGCCATATTCAAGTCGAATTCTTCTTGCTTTCTAGTCATTGAACACTATACATAGGAATCTCAATCTCTAAGGATTTTTCTATTTTTGGCTTTGGCATCTTACTGCCGGGCCAATGCTTGAAGGGAGAAATATATCAAACTATTAAGTGTTTCTGAAAAAAATTATTCACAAATGTGAGAGGGGTTAGAACAAGTGGATAGGCTTCATTGAAAGGAAAAAGACATTACCCTATCTATGTCTTCTTTGCCTTCCATATATGCTAACTTTTCTATGCACGCAACTTGCAAGGTCTGTAAATATTAAGAAAATTTGTGTTTAATAATCTGGATCTGTCACGGTAAAAAACTAAGCTTAATCACATTATTACACATTATTAAGAATAGAATGATTGCAATAATTTTTTAAATATAACTCGTAAAAATGATACTTAGCTCCTGCTGTTTCATTACTCACACTTTCCTTTTAATCTATTCTAAAAAGAATGAAACCGGTTTCTTTTTAAGAACTTGAGGGCCTGATTGTTCCAGAAGCATAATTTTTTGGGGCTCACTTAATATAAAA
>NW_017684844.1:5115-7229 GCF_001879085.1 Nicotiana attenuata | reverse complement strand
AGTACGAATGCTCAGACAATAAGCCACCCCAACATGACCAAAAGTCTCATATGATGTCATAATGCGCCAATAGGCTACCATTTAGAATGCGATACAAAAAAAAAGGAAAGTGAACTCTGAAAAGAAATTTCAATTACCCCGCTCGCGAATCATACATGCGACGCGGGCGCGCAGCTAATATGAGCCTCCTCCAGAAAATAGGAAACATAACACAATAAACAGATATGGGAAACTGTACTGAACATCACACTTGTTGGGGCATGCAACCCGATCCGAGCAATCATAACCATGGCGGCGTGCCACCCGATCCAAATAACATACCCGTGGCGGCGTGCCACCCGATCCACACATGGACCTCACATAAGGAGATGTACATCGAGCTAAATTGCTCATTACAACAAGATACTAAGCATCAGTCATAACCATGCTAAGTGTATAACACCAATTCCCTCGGGGGAGACATATAACGCTATAATCCACAAACTCTGGCACAACTGAGGTGAGATACAAGATCTGAATCTCAAAAGCCATTCTGCTCATATAACATCATCGCCACGCGGAACTTCAACACATAAAAATTTACCAAGCCGTCTCATAACTCATAACGGCGCAATACATCATTACCTGGAATAGCTGATGACAAAATAACACCCCGACTGTTCCTCCATAAGGAACGCTCGTTGAAACGAACACAACTGGCCTGATATAAAGCCCTGCTCACATATAAATCAATCCACTGATCTCAAGCCGATTTCTGAATGCACCAACTTGACTAATAACCTTTCAAAGGTCCATAGTAACCCTCTTTTCCTCATAACACATAAGAACAACCATCATAACCGGAGCAACCTCCTCAGTTCGCAACCCAACAAACAAAGTGCCCTCCAGGCATAAATTCTCAAATTAATGATGTTACCACAATCCTCATACCTGGTTTAAATCTTTAGTCAATCAAGTGACTACATGTCACACTTATACAATCTTCCCGTGGGACACGCTCCCACAATCTTCCGAAATGAATAACGGGTCCGCACATCTAAACCATCGGCCGCACTAACGCTGAAAAGCAATCAAGAATCCTTAACCAGGATGCAAAGCCTTTTTCACAACACATCGATCTCAGGTGACACTGAAGACAATACCAATTTACTTTAAACATTCCACCCTTTTTCTTGCTCATTCGAGCTCTTGACATCTTTGTCCACACCGAGCTGTTACCTTGATCTTTACTTCGAATCCCAGACCACTCACTGCACCTAACACGACACATACGACTTCGGGACCGCTAATAGGCTAACACTTCATCACTTAAAAGCTTTTCACTTAACTCACGTAAGGAGAACCATAGCAACACTTACGTGAATTCTCATAACCATAGAATATGCAAACCTCCAAGTAGTGGCCTGGGCCACCATGGCCATTCCAGGATCCGCCTACACATGACAGGCCATATCAGAAGAGTGCTTCTGAACAACATTAATTTCGGCGACCGACAAGCCTCACACGCACCGCCACAAATCACACGCATGACTTGATCACGCTGAAGGAATTGACCCCTACCACCAATACGCCAACTCAACTATGTTTAGCCAATATATCTTCCTTCGATTTACCCCGATTGCCTTAGTAATAACAATAACTCCTTTCAACACATAACACACTCCATCCGCACTCACCCCGGGTGACCTGGAACCGCGAGACCATGCTGTCTCAAATCCCATGAACCATTTCATACCTTCCTTGGGCGTAAATTCGCACCCTCAACTGACATGCCCATTCCACTAACCCTTTTACGAATCCGAAGTCCTTTCTCATCCTTCTCTCAAGTCTGAACATGAGCTAATAAGGCCAACCATAGCACCCTTTAACTATTCCTTTGCTCCAATTACCACTTATGTTCTTTTCCCGTAGCCGAGTGGCCCAGAAATATGCTAACAACCTAAAAACCTCGCAAGTGGTTTACCATGCAACCCAATCATAGGCGGTGGGACTCTCCCACTTAGCTTGAAGCCACTATTACACAACTCTGGAGTTCACCAGGATTCTTAATCTCTTATTGACATAACCTTGCGCAATCAACCACCAAAATTCTCGATATCTTACAGTAGAAACCC
>NW_017684844.1:0-780 GCF_001879085.1 Nicotiana attenuata | reverse complement strand
ATCCACTAATCTCAAGCCGATTTCTGATTGCACCAACTTGGCTAATAACCTTTCAAAGGTCCATAGTAACCCCCTTTTCCTCATAACACATAAGAACAACCATCATAACCGGAGCAACCTCCTCAGTTCGCAACCCAACAAACAAAGTGCCCTCCCGGCATAAATTCTCAAATTAATGATGTTACCACAATCCTCATACCTGGTTTAAATCTTTAGTCAATCAAGTGACTACATGTCACACTTATACAATCTTCCCGTGGGACACGCTCCCACAATCTTCCGAAATGAATAACAGGTCCGCACATCTAAACCATCGGCCGCACTAACGCTGATAAGCAATCAAGAATCCTTAACCAGGATGCAAAGCCTTTTTCACAACACATCGATCTCAGGTGACACTGAAGACAATACCAATTTACTTTAAACATTCCACCCTTTTTCTTGCTCATTCGAGCTCGTGACATCTTTGTCCACATCGAGCTGTTACCTTGATCTTTACTTCGAATCCCATACCACTCACTGCACCTAACATGACACATACGACTTCGGGACCGCTAATAGGCTAACACTTCATCACTTAAAAGCTTTTCACTTAACTCACTTAAGGAGAACCATAGCAACACTTAGGTGAATTCTCATAACCGTAGAATATGCAAACCTCCAAGTAGTGGCCTGAGCCACCATGGCCATTCCAGGATCCGCCTACACATGCAGGCCATATCAGAAGAGTGCTTCTGAACAACATTAATTTCGGCGACCGACAAGCCTCACACGCACTGC
>NW_017684843.1:6505-7229 GCF_001879085.1 Nicotiana attenuata | reverse complement strand
GCTTCAAAGGTGAAAAAAGGGGCAATAGGATGGACTCTGGCGGACATTCGGGGGATAAGCCCCGCATTTTGCATGCATAAAATCATCTTGGAGGAGGATGCAAGGCCTTCACTTGAACATCAAAGAAGACTAAATGAGGCGATGCAAGAAGTGGTAAAGAAAGAGGTTATCAAGTGGCTTGACGCCGGTGTGGTTTATCCAATCTCCGATAGCTCATGGACCTCTCCGGTCCAATGTGTGCCAAAGAAAGGAGGGATCACGGTAGTGACAAATGACAACAATGAGCTTATTCCCACTTGGACCATTACTGGGTGGAGAGTTTGTATGGACTACCGGAAACTCAACAAGGTGACCCGCAATGATCATTTCCCCTTGCCATTCCTCGATCAAATGCTTGATCGCCTTGCGGGGCAAGCTTTCTATTGCTTTTTGGATGGGTACTCGGGCTACAATCAAATCTTAATTGCCCCGGAGGACCAAGAGAAGACCACTTTTACATGCCCCTATGGTACATTTGCTTTCTCCCGGATGCCATTCGGATTGTGCAATGCTCCGGCGACCTTCCAACGTTGCATGATGGATATTTTCACCGACATGGTGGAAGACATATTGGAGGTCTTTATGGATGACTTTAGTGTGGTTGGTGACTCTTTTGAAGAATGCTTGGTAAATTTGGATAGAGTCTTGGCCCGATGTGAAGAAACTAACCTCGTTCTCAATTGGG
>NW_017684843.1:0-6065 GCF_001879085.1 Nicotiana attenuata | reverse complement strand
TATGCAAGTAAGACTATGAATGAAGCTCAACGGAATTACACGGTGACGGAGAAGGAGTTATTGGCCATTGTATTTGCCATGGAGAAATTTAGACCATATCTTATGGGGGCCAAGGTGATTGTGCACACGGACCATCCCGTCCTTAGGTATTTGATGACCAAGAAGGATTCCAAGGCAAGATTGATGAGATGGGTGTTACTTCTTCAAGAATTTAACTTAGAACTAGTGGACCGGAAGGGAAGTGAGAACCAAGTTGCGGACCATTTGTCCCGATTGGAGGAAGAAGGGAGGCCATACGACGGCCTTGAGATAAATGATACATTCCCTGACGAGCAACTTCTTTCCGTGTCAATGTGTGACATGCCATGGTTCGCGGACATCGCCAACTTCATTGTGACCGGAATTGTCCCGTGTGAGCTCTCTTCCAACCAAAGGAAGAAACTCAAGTGGGATAGTTTGGATTTTTATTGGGATGATCCGTACTTGTTTAAAATTTGCACGGATGGTGTGATTAGAAGATGTGTCCCGGAAGGTGAACAATTGAGCATTTTGGAGGCTTGTCACTCCTCCCCCTATGGTGGCCATCATGGAGGGGTGAGGACGGCTTCAAAGGTCTTGAGTTGCAGTTTCTATTGGCCGACTTTGTTTAAAGATGCTAGTGATTTGGTAAAGAAATGTGATGCATGCCAAAGAGCCGGCGAAATTTCAAAAAGGGATGAGATGCCTCTCAATACGATTCTCGAGGTGGATATTTTTGACGTTTGGGGCATCGATTTCATGGGTCCTTTCGTGAGCTCTTGTGGGAACACTTATATTCTCGTGGCGGTGGACTATGTCTCAAAGTGGGTTGAAGCCGTGGCTTTACCCAACAATGAAGCCCGAAGTGTTGTAGCATTTTTTAAAAAGAGTATCTTCACAAGGTTTGGCACCCCTCGTGCTATCATTAGTGATGGGGGGTCTCACTTTTGCAACAAGGCTTTTGATTCATTTCTTGTCAAGTATGGAGTAAATCACAAAGTGACCACCCCCTATCATCCTCAAGCTAGTGGTCAAGTGAAAGTCTCCAACCGAGAAATAAAGAGTTTCTTGTCCAAGACGTTCAATGCTAATAGGACCGATTGGTCGAAAAAGTTGGATGACGCCTTATGGGCGTACCGGACGGCTTACAAGACCCCTATTGGTATGTCCCCGTACTGGCTGGTGTTTGGTAAATCTTGCCATCTTCCAGTGGAATTGGAGCACAAAGCTATGCGGGCCTTGAGAAAGTTGAACTTGGAATGGGATGTTGCAACGAATCTCTGTGTTGAGCAACTTAATGAGCTTGATGAGTTTAGGTTTCATGCCTACTCCAGCTCGTCCTTGTATAAGGACAAGATGAAGTATCTTCACGACAAATATGCTCGGGAAAAGGAATTCAAAGTTGGTGATATGGTTCTTCTTTTCAACTCCCGATTACGTCTGTTTCCGGGAAAGCTCAAATCAAAATAGAGTGGGCCATTTGAAGTTGTGTTCGTGACCCCATTTGGTGCTCTTGATCTAAGGAACAAGAATGGTGAAATATTCAGAGTCAATGGACATCGTATGAATCATTATCTTGGGAAGATTGATGATAGCCACGTGGTGGCTATGGTTTATTTCAAATGATGTGATGGTAACCCGCGTCGTGCCGCGACGTTAAATCAGGCGCTTCTTGGGAGGCAACCCATGTCTTTTCCTTTCTCTTTGATTTTCTTTATAGTTTAGGATTTTTGAGCTAATTGGTCGTGAGATGTTGCAGGGATTATGTTGATGCAGTGCAAAATAAGTTGGAACAAATTGAACAGTCTCTGAAATTTGCCAGTGCGACCGCGGTCACCTTAGCGCGGTCTGCACTAGCATGGTCCAACAATGATGGTCTCTGAAGTTTTCCACCGCGGCCGCGTTCCAGTTAGTGTGGTCCGCGGAGGTTGCCTACTGAAACTTCATTTGGTGAAATCCAGCGCGGTCCACGGTCCATTTTGCGCGGCCGCGCTGGTAGATGAGTATGGGGCCTGCATCATTTTCTATAAATAGAGCCCCAGGGTCTTAGTGTACCCTTTTCGAACTCTGAAAACTCTGAGCCCTAGAACTACTGTTCATCCCTTTCTGAGACCGTAACTCTTGCTTGCTTGGACTAATTGCATTTAATCTTCACAAACCTGGTAACATTTCATGCATTTGTGATTAATTAATTTCATATTTTCATTTTAATTGATTGCCCAGTAGTTTTAGCTTCTTCTGTCGTCTCCTAGCTTCTTCTTTTTTATTTAATTGATAGTTTAGGATAGTTTAAAACCTGGGTTATGTGATGAATGTGTCTAATGATTGGGCAAATGAGTAGGGACAAAGTAGGTGTAAAAATTTGAACAAAAATGGCATAAATACAACCCTAACTTAGTGCCCGTAAACCCTAGCTCAGCGCGGACCGCGGTCGCCTTTGCGCGACCGCGCTGCCCTGACGCGGTCCGCGCTGCTTTTCTTGTGCGGATCGCGGTGCTCTTTGATTGCAAGTTGATTTGTTCCCAGCGCGGCCGCATTGCACTTAGCGCGGTCCATGCTGCGACCCCATTTTGTGCGGACCACAGTGGGAGATTCAGAGAGTTGTTAATTTGGGCCTTTGCCCAGCGCGGACCGCAGTCGCCTTAGCGCGGTCCGCGGTGCCTCCAACGCGGCCACACTCCTTCTTGTGCGGGACGCGGTGCATGTTTCTGCAACTGTGTTCTTCAACTGTTGTCTGCAATTTTTTCATTCACCCGTTTCACTGCCTGTGCTTAAACTAACAATGTTAGATGTGTTTGCTTGCAGACAATGGTGAGGCAAAGAAGAGGAGGTGCAAAACAACCCGGCCGAGGTGATCCCTCCCGGGGTGGCAAAGGAAAACAAGTTAAACTCACTCCCCAACCTAAACTGCAAACAAGGAAAACACTGAGGATTGCTGAACCAGATGATGACCAATCGCGGAGTGAGTACATGCCTTCACAAGACCCCTCCTCCGACTCAATGCCAGCTCCTTCACCTCCAGCTGCCCAAGCTCAACAACGTATATCTTCTGAGTCGTCTGAAGGCTCAGTAGCCGGCGGCGGTGAGTACTCCACCTCCCCCACAGCTTCATTATCTGGGGAGAGTGCAGGCAAAGGTGATGGAGGTGGTGAGGATAGTGATGAAGAGGTGCCCCAGAATGGTGTACCTCAGGTTGGGGGTGTTGACCGGACTAGAGATCCCGCATCTTGGGAGGATAGATTCGTCAGTTAGTTAGCATTCCACAAGTTCAGGGTATGGTGGCCTAAACTAAAGTTGATCCTTGAAAGGAGTTTTATTGAGCGAGACCTTCTACCTCTACTTCCCAATGTGCATAGACAATTTCACACTTGAGCGAATTGGGAGCACTTTCAGAGTCACTGTGTAAAGGCAAATGAGCACATGATCAAGGAGTTCTACAACAATGTGGCCCACATCTTGAAGGGCACCAAAGTAACAAAAGTGTGGAACAAAAAGGTGATCTTTACTGGGCAGGCACTCAATGAATATTTAGGGTTCGATGACGAGGATGAGACCCTGTATAATGAAAA
This sequence comes from Nicotiana attenuata, assembly GCF_001879085.1. NCBI lineage: Eukaryota > Viridiplantae > Streptophyta > Magnoliopsida > Solanales > Solanaceae > Nicotiana > Nicotiana attenuata. Next base: position 2,478 of record NW_017684843.1, on the reverse strand, counting down.
GTTAGCAATGGGTGAAGAAGTTCGTCCGTGGTTAGTCTCATACCCGGCAATCCCGGGTACTGTTCCAGAGTGGGTGCGAGCAGGAAACAAAATCTATCGGAAGACTTTCAACTTTGAGGCTCGGGGTTGGTTGTCTTTTGTGTGCAGTCGGCATGACCCCTCCACCCACGATCAGACTATTCCACTCACCCGAGCTGTTCTTGTTGCATCTAGTATGGCTGGATACCCTATCAACGTGGGCAATGTGATGTCCCGTGTGATTACTGCTGTGGGGCAAGAGCATGATCGGAACTACCCTTTTCCCAATACCCTCACCATGTACTTCAGGGACATGGAAGTGGAGAAGAAACCATATGATATCAAGGTTAGGCCAGTGGCTCCATTCACCTGGTTCAGTATGAAGGGCCTAGACAACCCTAAAGACAAAAACTACAAGCCACCTGCCTCTGCCCCAACTGGCCAATCTGAGGAACCAATTGCGGTAGAGCCTTCTACTGAGCCTTCCACCATGCCTGATGCTAGTACAGTTGAGGACTTGCCTCCAGGACCGTCCTCCACTGCTGGTCCCAGTACTTCAGCTGACCCGAGAATCCCATCTTCCCGGAAGTATCCCATCACTGCCCATCAGTTGGGCCAGACATTGACCAGTTTGAACAACTGGATGTCAGCTGCGACATCTAAGTTGTCTATATTGTCTTCCACCATTCAGAACCAGTCAGCACCTCAGCCAGCTCAGATTCCTCAGTCCATTGAGGACACTTTGAAGAAACTCCTGCAGAACCAGGAAAAGATTATGAAGACACAGGCTATCTTGTCTACAGTGGTGGAGTCACATGGCAAGGCTCTGAAGGAGCTTGCCAAGGAGCACAAGAAGATGAGGAGATCACGAGCTTCCAAGGAGTCTTTGAAACAGCTCAAGACAGATGTGGACAAGCTATTGGCAGACCAGATGCCTCTAGACTTGCTATTCGGGGACCCAGCCCCAGCCCCAGCAGCACCAGTAGCAGAGCCACAGCAGGAGCAGGCACCCAGGCAGCCAAGGAAGAAGAGGAAGCTCCCTAGTACAGCTGATGCAGTTATTGAGGTGGCAGTCCCACAGGAGGCCTCCTCCAGTTTGCCTCATGATGCACCTGACATCCAGCCGGTCCAGGAACAGGCCCCAGTCCCAGCAGCTGAGCAGCAAGAGACCGGGAACCAGTCTGAGGTTCCCGCACATACAGAGGACTTGGGGACCACTGATGATCCCATGCAGACGGACCAGGCTTAGGGAGCTCCTATATCCTTTCTTATGACTTTTTGATGCTTAGTTTGATAGTTGGCATTGGGATAATTCCAGATTTTATTCGTGGGGGTGCACCCTACTTTTTTGTTTATCTGGATGACTGTATATATTTGACTCAGTTTATTTTTTTTGGTTGATTTTCTATTTGGTATGTATATAACTTTACATTCAGTACTTTTTATCTTCTATTTTGGTCTGTATATAAAGTAAAGTTACATTTTGTATATATTCATTCCTCGTTGTATATTCTAATCCCCTATTGTAAATATTCATTCTATTTTCTATTTTCGTAAAAAAATTTCGTTTTTAGCTTCATAGATAGGCTCGCAGCCCTTTGATTTATTTTTGGCATTTTCAATAAGCCCTTGGTTTTCTTAATGCCACGGTTCTTTCCAAGGGTGGAGTATTGTGTGAACCGGATGGCTCTTCCCGATGATGGATGGCGTGACAACCTTCTTAAGGGTTTGAGTTCGTTTTTGCTTTTTTCTTTTGTTTTTAGTAGTTTTTAGTTAAGAGTACTTCAATCATAGCTTCACTTGGGCCTAACACATTTGCCTTTGATCCCATGGTCAAAGAAAAGTGGTTGTGTTTAGGATGGTGAAAGTAGTGACCTTGAGACTCTTGAGTTGACCAAACAAACATCATGTGGTCTTTCGGGACTATTGTGTGCTCAATCGTATCTAAGGTTGTTGTGGGCCCTCGACTCTATGTCTTAAGCAATCCTTGAGTGTGTGTGGTGAGAAATTGAATTATGAGTCCAAGTCCCGAGCCAATGGTCTAGAACTTGCCCCGAATGTTTGTTTAGGCGAAATTTTGAGTGAAGTTCGACTCGAGAAGTGATTATAGGCTCTCCTTTATTCAAATGATAAGTTGAACAATTCCATAGCCTACCTATGAGATAATCCCTAGCTAAACCTTTTGAGCCTTAAACCTTCTTCTTTCAAGAACCAATGCTACAAGACTATACCCGTTCTAAATTCTACCCTCTCTTGGCACCCGCATCTTCCCTTGAGTAATAGCAAAGTCTAAGTTTGGGGGGAGAGACAAGAAAGGAAACAAAAAGGGGTAAAAGGTACAAAAGAAAAAGAAAAGGAAGGCAATGAAAAAGGAAGAAAAGAAAAAGACAAAAAGAAAGCCTAATATGAAAAAGAATAAAAAGGGATTCAAAGAAAAAACAAAAGTGAAAAAGGTGTGGA
>NW_017684842.1:6524-7230 GCF_001879085.1 Nicotiana attenuata | reverse complement strand
TTGCAGAATCCTCAGAGGCTGTTGAGGAAGAGGAGATGGAACTAGTCCATCAAGAAAGGGGTACAACAGTGGAGGTTCCTACCCCCAAGCCTAAAAAGCCCTAGACTTCCTCCAAGAAGTCTTCTTCTGTGCCTGTGGATGCTGAACCTACACTAGCCAGGAGGACAAGATCTGCAGTGAAAGCTAAACAAACAAAAGTTTTTGATGATGATGACTGGAGTGGAGAAGAAGAAGAAAATGATTCTGAGAAAGAACAGGACAAGCTTGCCATTTTTGGCAGAAGAAAGATTTTAGAAGGTAGATTGTTGAAGGATCTAGTGGAACCAGGGATGATGAGGTTGGTGGATGCTTTAGCTGCTCAGGGATGGAACGACATGGTCCTTCAGATGGAAGGTAGGCTAGCCAAAAATGAGAGCAAAAGAGCAAGGCGATTTTGCAAGCAATTTATGTGAGATTTGAGTGTGCACTCCTGAAGCTACTTGAACGAGATAGAAAAACCAATTCCATTGTGTCTTTCTTTTATTCTAGTTCAATTGTAGTAGGTGGTTTAAAGTTGTACCTTTCAGCTTTCATAGAAGCAATTGTATTAGGTACTTAGAGTGTTCAAGTTATAAGATAACTTGAAGTTGTCGCAACAGTTGAGGACTGTGTGCTACAACGGGATTCGAGTTAATCCTAGGTTTACAGTAAACAAGGCAAGACTGGT
>NW_017684842.1:0-2304 GCF_001879085.1 Nicotiana attenuata | reverse complement strand
CCCTTGATCAGTAAAAAGCATAGAGTTTGTCATCATCAAAAAGGGGGAATTTGTTGGCCCAAGAACAGGTGAAGCTTTGAAGAATGACAAATGAACTCAGTTATGGACCAGGTCTATCTTGTGAAGCACGTTCATGATCAACCTACACATGTGAGATGCACGTGAAGGAGATAAGTCCTACTGATCAAGCAGCAATATCTCCTGATCTGATAAAAAAGGTTGCATATTGGATAAGGGGAGAAAGTCTCCTTATATGAAGAGAATACAATCCGGATAAAGATAGTGTTGGAGTTTGAGATCTTCAAGAACTCAACTACGATAGAAGATCAGCAATTGAGTCCCAATCAAACTCTGATTACTAACCTATTAGAAGATAGTGATTGTTCTCTTTTACAGGTATTGCATAAATGCAGAAGTTAAATTAAATTGAGAGCAAAAGAGCAAGGCGATTTTGCAAGCAATTTATGTGAGATTTGAGTGTCCACTCCTGAAGCTACTAGAACGAGATAGAAGAACCAATTCCATTACGTCTTTCTTTTATTCTAGTTCAATTGTAGTAGGTGGTTTAAAGTTGTACCTTTCAGCTTTCATAGAATCAATTGTATTAGGTACTTAGAATGTTCAAGTTATAAGCTAACTTGAAGTTGTCGCAACAGTTGAGGCTGTGTGCTACAACGGGATTAGAGTTAATCCTTAGGTTTACAAAGAGTTTTTGTAAATGCTGTTTTGGCTCAGTGATATTAGTGGAAGTTTGGGAAAATCCTACTGAGTAGTAGGTCGTGGTTTTTTCACCTTTTGAGCGAGGTGTTTTCCACGTAAAAATCTCTGTGTTCTTTATTTTATGTACTTATTATTCTGCAAATAGTAGTAGTTAGAACACCTAGAAGAACCGGGTTCTTCTAGAGCAAAAATTAGGTACCGCACAAATCACCCCCCTTCTTGTGTGGTATTGACGTTTAGAACATCAAAGTGCAATATGTGAATAATTTTCAAGGGCAAATAAAAAACTTCCAAGGCCCAAGACAACAACAATGGCGACATCAAGACAATCAAGGCAACTAGAATTAAGCAATCAAGGAAATTGGAGTAGAGGCAACAATCAAGGGAATTGGCATAACAATAACAATCAAGAAAATTGGAGTGTAAACAACCAAGAAAATTGGGGAGGTAACAATCAAGGCGGATCCAACAACAATTAAGGCAACCGAGGGCCAGGTTTTCAAAGGCACCCAATGTACCAACAACCATGAAACCCACCTCCTTATCCTTCCCATGGTTCGAGTTCCTCAAATAATGAGATGGGGAGATGGGGTGTATTTAAAATATGTTCAAGAAAATGATGGAAAAGAATGCCGATTGGGATGCCCAACTTCCCTCACACAACACATCAATCCGCAACCTAGAAGTTCAAACGGGGCAAATCTCTCAAGCTTTATATTCTCGGCCTAGAGGGGCACTAACAAGTTACACGGTGTTAAACCTGAAGGGTGGTAACAACACGGCGCATGCCATGGCAGTTATCACAAGAAGTGGAAGAGGCGGGATTTCACCCACCTCAAGTGGAAGGCAACTTGTTGATGATGATCAAGTGATGCAAGAAGAAGAGATCCCAAACAATGTGATGCAACCTAATGATGAAGTTCGGATTGATATTGATGATAATGTGGAAGAGACTCAAGATAAGGTGAACCCGTCTAGGGAATATATTATTGACATACCCGAGCCGGTAGTGCAAAAGGCTAAGGTGCCATTACCTAAGCCTCCTACTCCATACCCTCAAAGACATGCCAAGAAAAATGGTGAGAATCGATTCAAGAAGTTCATTCAAATGATGAAGAGCCTCTCAACCAATGTGCCATTTTTGAAGCTTTGGAACAAATGCCCGGCTATGCAAAGTTTATGAAGGATCTTGTGACAAAGAAGCGGTCAATGAATTTTGAGACCATCAAAGGCACTCATCAAGTGAGTTCAATGGATCCTAAGTTGGAGGATCCCGGTGCTTTCACGATTCCTTGTAAAATTGGAAGTGCCGAGTTTGCTAAAGCTCTTCGTGATATTGGGGCAAGTATCAATTTGATGCCTTATTTGGTTTTCAAGACTTTGGGAATTGGGCAACCAAGACCCACATCTATGTGATTGCAAGTGGCTGATCGTACCATGAAGAGGCCTTTGGGTGTGATTGAAGATATTTTGATTCGTGTTGATAAATTCATTCTCCCGGCAGATTTTGTCATTCTAGATTGTGAGGTTGATTATGGAGTGCTGATTATTCTTGGGAGACCTTTCCTTGCTACAGGTAAGGCT
>NW_017684841.1:6330-7231 GCF_001879085.1 Nicotiana attenuata | reverse complement strand
TTATGCTTAAGTCCGGGTAGTTTAGGGACCAAAAGCATGCTTACTTTTAATACTTGCAACCTTGTTGACAAACTTAAAAATGTTTAAAACATATCGAACGTGTAAATGAATTTCTAAAATGCTAGATATCATTTCTTGACTTTTAAAAGAGAAACTTGCATTTTCCTGAATATTTGCTCATTGATGAATTATTGATTTGTCTGTTTGAATATGTTTATCTATTGTGGAACGGGCCGAATGCCTCAGTAGATTAAATAGATGCATCTATGGTTCACGCCATTCGACCCCCTGGCAGTGCACAGTTTAAATATTGTTGGATCGGGCTGTACGTCCTCGGCATGATTTGCGCATGCTTGTATTGCTTGCCTTGAAACTTATAAAAGTGAAATTGTTTCTTCCCGGCTTTAGAATAAATGTATAAATGATGAAAAGGAATTTGGGAATTTCCTATAAAAGAAAGAATTGTTTGCTTGCTTCACTCTATTGAATTACAATCATGTTTATAAAAAATCGTCGATTAATTATATTATTGACGTATCATTATTGGACTACTAGTAAGTGTCGAAGTCGACTTCTCGTCTCTACTTCTTCGAGATTAGACGGGATACTTACTGAGTACACGTTGTTCTCGTACTCATGCTATACTTGTTGTGCATTTTTTGTTGCACAGGCACAGGTATTTCTAGTGGCTTACTGGGCGTAGCAGCATGGATTATACGGAGACTAGGTGAGCTGCATTCCTCGAGGCGACTCGCAGCTAGTATAGTCTCTTTCAGCGTATTGTATTTACTTCCTGTCCAATTTGTATTCCGGACAGTTATTGTATTATACCTTGTTTTTTCCTAGAAATTGCTCACACACTTGTGACACCGGGTATTCTGGGGTATGATTTATGGGGTAT
>NW_017684841.1:0-4311 GCF_001879085.1 Nicotiana attenuata | reverse complement strand
CTTGTCCTCAATCAAACAAAATAAGTCCCACCTCCTTAAGAATACAACCAAGAAAATTCAGCTGACCTAAAGTGACCCCATCTAGAATCAATTGGGACTAACAATTGCCCTCAATTCAAATGAATCATTAACAACATTCAACCTTTTAAACACCATGGTTTTAGTGCGACACAAAAGCATCAAGAATTGACTCAACTCATCAAGGAAACTCTTTCTACTACTTTGGTCATTGTGGAACCCAAACTCGTACTCCTCAACTCTCCATAAGCAAACCTCACTTTTAGGTTGTAGCACTCAGAACGAGAATTGTGGAGAATACACTCATCTCTCTCAAGGAAAGGTCACAAGTCTGGCTCTAAGTACCATAAGCTTGCCCCTTATGTGAGTCACCACTAATGTAAGCTTCATTCAACTCAAGATCATATAGGGCTTTTGTGGAGTTATAGTGAAGGCTTTTAGTTCAGGGTAGGAAATATTTGGTCTAAGTAGGTTCCATCTTTCCATAAGCACTTCATTTGCTTCATTTTGGCACACATTCTCTTGGCTTTTTGAGTCATTTATTTCTTTATTAGGGGTTAGAGAGACACATTGTCACTCTTTCTTGATCATTTCAAAACTTTTTCTCCTTTCTACACTTTCCACGCCTTTCATCACTTTACTATTATTTAATCCCTTCATTTCTTCTATATTGTTCATTCTTTTTTTGACTTTTTGATTTTCTTTCTTTTTCTTTTTGCCTTTCTTTTTTTTCGTTTTTGCACCTTTTACCATTTTGTTGCATTCCTCGTCTCTCCCCCCAAACTTATGCTTTTGCCTTGTGCTAAGGAAAGATAGGGTGCCAAGAGAGGGTCTTTTTAAAATGGGTAAAGGCTTGTATCATGGTTTTTGAAGGAAAAAGGGCTATGGCTCAAAAGGGGTTGACTAGGGACATTATATTGGTTGGCTATGAATGTTTTCAAGATATCATTCGGATCAAGGAGAGCCTATAATCACTTTTCAAGTCAAACTACACTTAGGATTTCGCCTAGACAAATATTCAAGGAAAGTTCTAGACCTAATGGCACGGGACTTGGACTTGCAATTCAAATTCTCACCACACAAGCTATAGGATTGCTAAAGAGACAGAGTCGAGGGCCCACAACGACCTTAGCTGAGATTTGAGCAACACACATGGTCCCGAAAAACCACTTGATGATTGTCGGCCAACACAAGAGTCTCAAGGTCACAACTATCACCATCTTATACACACCAAATTGGTTTTGACCATAAGATCAAAGGCAAATGTGTTAGGCCCAATTGAAGCTTTGCTTGAGGCACTATTACTCACTAGCTACTAAAAACAAAAAGAAAATAGACTCAAACCCTTAAGAAGATTGTCATGCCATCCATCATCGGGAAGAGCCACCCGGTTCACACAAATTCCACCTTTGGAAAGAACCGTAGCATTAAGAAAACCAAAGGCTTATTGCACGCAAAAGTAAAAATAAGAAGCTACGAAAATAAAGTAAGAAGCTATGAAAGAAAATGCGGAAAGTAAAATGAATATGTACAATAGGGGATTTAGACGAATATACATAAGAGGGAATGAATATATACATCAGAAAGTAACATTATATACAGACCAAAGTTGCAAAGTACGAAAAGTGAAATAAACTGGTAAACTTATGTACATACCAAAAGTGAAAATCAAAGCATAACAAAATGAAAATAGTATCATATTTACAACCCAATATCATCAAAATAGAGCTACCCCTTCAAATCAAAGATAGCATTGTCCTCAATGCTAACTAACCAAAAATATCTCAAGAAAAGATAGAGAGTAAAGAAAACTCCCTATTGGTTCTAGTTCTGCATGGGATCATGAGCCTGGGTCTCTGGGTCCTCTAACTGCTCGGGAACCTGTGACTGGATCCCTGTAACATGTGCCTGCACTGGGACATGAGGCTGCTCTGAGACCTGGGGCTGGCTAAAAGAACCTCCCTGTGGGTCCTCCAACTCAATGATTGCATCATCTGCTCGGGGAATCACCCTCCTCCTCTTTGGTGCCCTCTCTAACTCCTGCTCCTGCTCAGGCTGAGCTGCTGGAACTGGGTCATGCAATAATAGCTCCAAAGGCAAGTGATCATCAGCCTTCATCTTCTCCACTTCTGCCCTCAACTCCTTCACAGACTCCTTTGATGCTCGAGTCTTTCTCAGCTTCTTTGTTTCCTTTGTCAGCTCCTTCAATGCTTTCCCATGAGTACCTACAACCTCCAATATTGACTGTTGGCTCTCCAAGATCTTCTTCTGGTTGACCAGAAGCTCCTTGAGAATCTCATCCACTGACTTTGGAACCTGTGGCTGTGGGGGTACGGACTGGGCTGCCACCGAGGTAGAAAGCACAAACAGCTTAGAAGTAGCTGCCTGCATCCAGTTGTTGATACTAGCAAGGGTTTGGCTCAAACGGTGGGCAGTCAATGGGTAGGCTGTGGATGAGGGAATATCTGGAGCAGTGGAAGTAGAGGGTCCTGGGGCCATATCTGGTGTAGCTGAGGGAGGCTGAGTAGAAGGGACTACTACTACTGGCTCTTCAGACTGGCCAGTAGAAGTAGTGGCTTTTCCTTTTGGATCTTTGTTTTTGGGGTTGTCATCACTCTTTAGGCTGTACCAGGAAAAAGGAAGCTTTGGTTTCACCTTCACATCAAACTTCCTTTTCTCCACCTCCAAGTCGTCAAAGTACATTGTCAGGAAATTTGGGAAGGGATATGATCTATCACCATCATTGACCACCCGTGTGATCACACGAGACATGACATTCCCGACATTGATCGGGTACCCTGCCATAATTGAAGCCATCAAGATTTCCCGGGAGATAGGTAAAGAATTCTCATGAGTAGTGGGGTCCAGCCTACTGCATACGAAAGTCTCCCACCCCTTTGCTTCGAAGTTTAAAGTTCTCCTCAAATTAGGACTCCTGCTGTCAACCATGCTGGGGTGGTACCCGGGAGTGCCAGGTACTCTGCCAACCACGGACGGGTTGCCTCATCCAATGCCACCTTTTCTAAATATAATGATTCATCTTCCTCCAGAAAGCCCAGGTAGTCATTGATTGTCTTCCCATCGAACTTCACTGTCAAATTCCGCACCTTAGTCACTTTAGTACCCTTTTTGATGTGGGCAGCATTAGTGTAGAATTCCTTGACTAAGTGCTCATTTGCGTCCTCGACGTTGCCTATAAATATTCCCAGCCCGGTCTCTCTCTGAATTGCCTCTTCATATTAGGGTTGTGAGGCAGAAGGTCCCTCTCAATGAATGTCCGTTCAAGTATCAATTTCCTCTCGGGCCACCACTCTCGGAACTTGTGATATGCTATCTCACTAACAAATCTATCCTGCCAAGCCTCCGAGTTTCTAGTTCTCTCCACCCCCCCCCCCCCCGGTTTGGGGCACACCCCCTCCTTCTTTTCTATGGGATCCTCACCGGGTGTTGAAGCTGTGGGTGAGGTAGAAGAAGCACTATCACCCGCTGTCAGTTGAGCCCTCAAACGACTCAGAAGAAATCTGGATTGAAGCTGAGCAGTAGGAGAGCCCGGAGGGGTAGGTTCATCTCTCAATCTCATCCGCTCCGGGAAATCAGGGGTGTACTCCGGTACTGAATTAGACTCAGATGCCTCCTAGGAGGGCAAATACTCACTTCCCTCTAAATGGGAAGCAGCTCTATCTGCAACCTTTATTTGCTTTCTGGTTTCCCCAATTGCTTTCCGGACTTGGGGGATCAATTTGATCGTATCTCGTCCCCTACCCCGGGAGGACTCTCCTTTTCCTTTTTGTTTATCTCCACCGCCTCGTGATTTAACCATTGTCTGCAAGAAGAATTCATTCAGTGCACGTTAGTATCACAGTATCAGGAGAAACAGTGAAGGATATCATTGAAGCGAGCTTACTACGGACCGCATAAAAAGCAGGGCGGCCGCAAAGGAACCACTGCGGACCGCACAAAATGGCACTGCGGCCGCGGTGAGGTGGGGTTCAGAATACCCACTCTCTGAATCAGGGTACCGCGAACCGAAAGAAATAGTCTGCGGCCGCGGTAAGGCACCGCGGAAAATCCACTACAGTCGCGGTAAGCATCACTCAGCAATACCAACCTTGGGTTTCAATATTTCTTCATTTTTAGCCTTAATTCACATATTATCAATCCCCTAGTAGTTAATCATCATTTTAACTAATTAAACCTAATCCAAACAATATATGAAACCTACGCTACAAATTAGAAAGAAAAGGAAAGAAAAAGAAAGAAAGAAAACTAAACAAATTAAAATAAAAATAAAAA
>NW_017684840.1:0-7231 GCF_001879085.1 Nicotiana attenuata | reverse complement strand
AATCCGAGCTCAAATGACCTATCAAATCCCAATTTGAAATATCAAAAACTCGAGCCCTAGCTTTACCCCTTTTAATGAATTCCAACCAATTTCCATGTTAAATTTAACAAAATCTCGAGTATTTAGGCCAAGGAACTTACCTCTAATCATTCCTCCTTGAATCCCTCTTCAAAATCGCCTCAAAGCTCTCAAAGCTCGCTCAAAATGGTGTAAAATACATAACCTTCGCGGATGAAATATTATAAACCCTTCTGCCCAGCTACAGTGTTTTCGCAATTCCCAGCAAAACCTTCGCATTTGCGAAGCTACAGTGTTTTCGCAATTCCCAGCGAAACCTTCGCATTTGCCAAGCTACAGTGTTTTCGCAATTCCCAGCAAAACCTTCGCATTTGCGAAGCTACAGTGTTTTCGCAATTCCCAGAATAACCTTCGCATTTGCGATGCTACAGTGTTACACCAGAACCAGCAATATCAAATTTCTCCAAAATGATCCGAAACCACCCCGAAACTCACCCGAGGCCCCCGGGACCTCAACCAAAAGCACGGACATATCCCATAACATCATTCAAACTTGTTCCAATCATCAAAACACATCAAACAACGCTAAAACCATCAAATCACATCGGATTCAAGCCTAAGTTCTTCAAAACTTCCGAAATGCACTTCGATCAAAAACCGATCAAACGACGTCCGAATGACCTGAAAATTTGCACACATATCCAAAATCACCTAACGAAGCTACACAACTCTCGGAATTCCATTCCGACCCTCGGATCAAAATCTCACCTATCAATCGGAGTTCGCCAAAATACTAACTTCGCCAATTCAAGCCTAATCTACACCGGACCTCCAAAATCAATTCCGACCACGCTCCTAAGTCACAAATCATCCCCCGAAGCTAACCGAATCACCGGAAATCACATCCAAACCTTCTAACTCATAAGTCACGTCCAGTTGACTTTTCCAACTTAAGCCTTCCTTAAAGAGACTAAGTGTCTCATTTCTTATCAAAACCAATCCAAATCAACTCTCACACACCACATACCGATAACGAAACGTGAAGAAGCAATAAACGGGGAAAACGGAGCAGTAACACATGAGACGACGGGTCGGGTCGTCACAGATGCTCAATTATGCCCCTGCATTCCAACATCTTCCTCCAAATATGTGATCCTCTCCTCCATGGGAACTATTACTGCATTTAATTTTTTACAGTATTTCTGGGCCATGAAAGAACTCCACAAACTAGGCCTTGTTCGAAACTTCCACCATAACTTACAAAATAGTACCTTTGATACATCATGTAATGATCGAACTCCTATTCCTCCTTCCTCACATGGCATACATAATGTATTCCATGATGCCCAATGTCAGCTAGTACCTCCAACTGCACTACTCCAGAAGAATTGAGCAAATATCTTATGTAATCTAGTTATCACATACTTGGGAGGATTTACTGCTGAAAGTAGGTGTATTGGCATACTTTGAAGCACATTTGATATCAATACTGCTCTGCCTCCTATTGACAGTAATTTACCTTTCCATGTTTGCAGCTTCTCAAGTACTTTATTGATGATACCTTGATAATATTCCAGCTTTCTTCTAGCATAAAAAATGGGACATCCAAGGTATGTAAATGGAAAATCTTGCCTTCCAATACCAGTTATCCTCTTCACTTTTCTTACTATCTCCAAATCTGTCAAGTGATGCATATAAATAGCTGATTTGCTGTTATTTACTAACTGTCCAGATACCTCATAAAGATATAGAATTTCCATTACCAATCGCAAAGATGTGGCATCAGAAGATGTGAAAATTATAGTATCATCCGCGTATGCTAGATGGTTGATTTTTGGACTCCACTTAGGCAGTCCATAACCACAAAAATACAAGTTCTAATGAAAAGAGTTTAATCCTCTAGACAGTGCTTCTGCAGCAATAATGAAAAGCATAGGGGATAGTGGATCACCTTGCTTGACTCCCCTTGACGACTTGAAAAAAGCATAAGGCTGACCATTTATTAGAACTGAGTACCAATTATTTCCAACAATATCAAAGATCAAGCCTATGAATCTTTCACAAAATCCCATTCTCCTTAGCACCTTTGTCAAAAATAACCATGAGAGCCTATCGTATGCTTTTGTCATGTCTAATTTAATCACTACATTAGGGCTAGCTTTTGTTCTTAACCTAATGTCAGTGATTATTTCCTGAGTTAATAGTACATTTTCCACAATGCTTCTCCCCTTTACAAACCCTGCTTGCTCCTCTGAAATCAGATTTGGAAGCAATCCTACCAGTCTTCCATGAATCACTCTCGAAAAAACCTTATTAATGAAGTTACTAAGGCTTATAGGCCTCAAGTCTGAGAATGTGCTAACCTCCTTCTTCTTTGGCAAGAGCACCAAGTTTGTATGTGTCACACATTTTGATAATTGTTGCCCACTGAAAAATTGCAGTACCATTGCATGAATGTCATCTCCAATGATATCCCAACATGATTGATAAAAAGCTCCTGTGAACCCATCCGGACCTCCTGCACTCTCACCATTAAGACCAAATACTGCATTTTTACTTCCTCCTTTGTAGGCTGGCTTGTCAATTTTGCATTTTGATCCCCATTTATCAAACTAGGCATATGATCTAGAATGTGAAAGTTAGTAGGAATCACACTCTCACATAGTTGATCCTTGAAAAAACTGACAGTTGCTTCTGCTATCTGATCCTCCTCTTCAATCCAATTACCACTACTGTCTTGTATTCTTTTGAGCTGGAGTCTTTTTCTTCTACCATTTACTTGAGCGTGAAAAATCTTTATGTTCCTGTCACCCTCCTTAACCATGTCATGACTGCTTTTTGTTTCCAAAATCCCTCCTCCAGGGCAAGGTATCTAATTAGCTCAGCTTGAACTCTCTTCAATCTTTCTCTGTTAGCCTGTGTAGGAAATGCTTCAAATTTCCTCTCATGCACCAAAACCACTTCTTCCATGCTAGCAATCTTCTGAAATATGTCCCCAAACGTTGCTTTAATCCATGTGGACAGTACTTTCTTCAGCTTCTTCAGTTTGTGATTAAAGAGAATAAAAGGATTGGCTTCAAAATCTGTATTCCAATTATCCTTAACAACTTCCTTAAATGAGTCATGCTTAACCCAAAAATTGAGGAATCTGAAAGGTTTTTTGATAGGAGCAGCTTCTATGTCATACTTGAGCAGCATAGGGCTATGATCTGAGCCTATTTTGGATAGATGAGTAACTTCCAGACCTGGGAACACCTGCTGAAATTCCATATTTGCAAAACATCGATCCAATCTTTTGAAAATGCAGTCCTCCTCTGACCTACCATTCCACCAGGTAAAAATGCTACCTTTAAAACCAAGGTCAGATAAGCAGCACGTATTCATACAATGTCTAAAATCATCTACTTCATTTATATGAACTGGTACCCAAACTTTTCCTCCTCATCCCATATCACATTAAAGTCTCCACCTACAAGCCATGCATTAGTCATATCCGTAGCCATTGCATACAATGAATCCCACAATTCAATCCTTTCAATAGCATCACATTTAGCATATACCAGTGTAAGAATAAGGTCTGCATGTGTTTCAGTATGGAAGAGCCTTAAAGTCAATTGTTGTACCATGTTATACAAAATAGTAACCTCAAAGATTTCATCAATAAAAGCCCATATTTTGTTTGACACATTCACTACAGCTTGCGCAAATCCAATTCTTCTTCTATATCTCTCCATCTTACTAGCCTGTTGCATTGGTTCCATTATCCCAATAAACTCAAAGTGATGTTGTCTATGCATTGTGACAATCCTCTCAAAGGCTTGCATTGTATTTACTGATCGAACATTCCATATTAAGGCATTCATTACTGATTTTTGGTTCTTCTTGTTTGTACTCCACCTATTGGTACAATGGACTGTTCCTTACTTTGCTTCTTCTTTCCTCTAGCTGCAGACTTTACTTTCTCTAAATGCCTTGGAGAAATATCCCCCTGCCGGGCTATGTTAGTGAAATTCTGAGTTGTAGATTCCTCATCCATATCTCTACCTGTTGGATCTACATCTTCAATCTGATTTCCTACTTCTCTATCCTCTGCTATATCCATAACTTTTGTCTTGTTTGTAACAGTAACCATGGCCTGCTCCCCTTGATTTTTCAGCACAAGAGTTAATGGAATAGTGATTTCAGCTGTATTCAGCACCTCTGCAACTGTACCCTCCTGTGTCTTGATAATGCTAGTTCTTTCAGCTATTTGCTCTTGTACTGTCCCTCCATGGTCTATTGCAGTACTGTCCACCTCTTTATCTATTCCTAATTGTGTCTCAATTCCTTTATGGTTTGGCTGATTCCCCAAGGTATTCTCCTTTATTATGGGGTCAACTGTTACATTGACTAAACTCTGATCAACGGTGATATTTTTTGCTACTTTGATTGCACCATTTACATTTTGTTCTTCATCTTCCATTTCATCTCCACCTGTTTCTTCCTCACTTTGCATTATTTCAGGGATGAGTCCTTCCTCTGTATCCTCCTCTGTCTGCTGATACCATAACCTGCCTCCTTTCTACTTCACCCTCTCACTACTCTTAAATATTTCAAACTCTTCATCTGCTATAAATTCATTGTCTTTGTTTTTTGTAAATTGTCCTTCTACTTTAATGTCCCGGGATGATATTTCTTGGCATGATGAATTAATAC
Organism: Nicotiana attenuata; assembly: GCF_001879085.1. Lineage (NCBI taxonomy): Eukaryota > Viridiplantae > Streptophyta > Magnoliopsida > Solanales > Solanaceae > Nicotiana > Nicotiana attenuata. Next base: position 2,518 of record NW_017684840.1, on the reverse strand, counting down.
CCACACCATTCCCTCCAAAAGTTCTGCACCCAATCAGCTGTTGTTTCCTTAGTTCGTACCCCTTCTGTAGATCCTTGCTGACCATCTGCTGCAGGAATAAACTTGGGAGCTGATGGATTTAGCTTCTTCCCACTTCCAGTATGCTTCTTATTAGGACTGTGTTGTTTGCCCTGATTTTCTCTTTTATTTGGAGAAATCTTGTCCAGCTACATTACCTCTTGCACCTCACCATTATCTTCCAATGCCTTTTGGCTTCTACCTGAGCTTTCCTTTGCTTGAACCTGAATCTGCATCTCATCACCATCATCTGTTGTAGTTCTCTCACTTCCCAACACATCATATTTGTTCCCCACTTGTACTTGCTGACCTACACTTTGGTTAAATGGAACTATCTCCTTCCCACTAGTTGCTTATGCCTCATTCTGATGAGTTGCCTTCTTTGCTCGATTGTCCCTGACCTCCTTCCATTGTTCCTTGGCCTTGCCATTAATATTCCCTACAATTTTTCTACTAGATAAAATCATTAGAGGTCCATGATGGTTCACATTTGCAGAGTCATTACCCTGCTCACTATGATTTCTCATCTCCTTATCCACTTGTTGTTCTGCAGCTTTAGCATCGATCAATTCTGGGTGAAGCCTCCAACACTCCATCATATCATGTCCTTGTAACTTACACTCCTTACAATACTTGGGTAAATAATCATACTTGATATTTACCCACTCAGCTCTAACCTCCCCCGTTGATTCATTCACAATATCCATACGAACTTTCTTAGGAAGATCAGCTAGAAGATCAACTAACACCTTCACACGTGCACAACTAGGTCTTGTTTTATTCACTGTTGCCATATCGAGGTGTATTGGTTTACCAACTGCTGAAGCTAAAGAGAATAAACACTCCTTGACAAAATAAGTGGGCAACAAATTAGGGAATGAAATCCATGCCATTACCTTTGGTGTTTCTTCTCCAACCTTAAACTTGTGATCATATATCGATGTTCTCAGCTGGTACTCATTGCCAAACTTATCCTTGACATAATAAACTCCTTTTGATGAGAAATCCACGAAGTCTTGCCAAAGAGTCAATCGTATTAACACATGCCTATCACGAAGATATCCTATAGAACATTCACCTCTAATCCCACATTGAATTGGGACTATTTGACGTAGTTCATTGATCTCCGGCCATCCATATGAAAATTTGCACGCAACAGCATATTGCAAGCCTTCAATCACATTCATTCTTTCAACTTCTGCTTCAGTAAACTTCACAACAGGCTGTCCATTAATCACATTGGCTCGACGCAATGGAATTGGCTCAACAGACGTTGCTCGTTCTTGCATGGCACTGTTCATATTTGATGGTTTGAGAATTTTTGAATAATCTAAGGGCTGAGGATTGTTGTTAGAGTTCGAGGGAGACTGTGCGATGATGGGAGGGGGCTGACCAGCCGAGAAGGAGGCTGGCCGCCGGCCAAATTGGCCATGACAGCGACAACTCGTGTTTTCTCTCTCTAGTATCAAAATTCGCCAGAGCCTCTCTCTCTAGGGTACCCGACGTGACTCTTATACTGTATTCCGTGTATTTTATTATATTCTCTGTCTTTTTTTTCCGTTGTATTTCAATATATCCCGTTGTATTCTATGTATTTTATCGTATTCACTATCTCGCTATATGCCATGAATTTATTCATAAGTTTTTTTAATTAATATAATTTTTGTATTCAGATGTATTATATAATTTCTCTGAAGATTGCTATGTTTTTGGGGTATTTTTCAGTTGAGAATCTTTTTTATAACTGAAAATATAAAATTTGTGTGTTATAATTGAGTTTGTTGAGTTATATTAGGAGTCTATTATGTTAATTGATTCGCTTTCCATTTTAAAAACAGTGTAATCCCCTATTTCACGCCGTGAATACAGTCGAATACAATAATCTGCCCAGCTGTAATCCCATGTTTCACTCCATGAATACAGTCGAATACACTCGAATACAACAACTGATTAGCTGGACTTCCCTGATTCACGCCTATTTTTACTATTGTATTCATGAATACAATAGCTTAAATACATCAAATACAACTTATAACCACATAAAAGGTATCTATAATCCGTAATATAACAAATGGTATCTATAGATGGCTAATTACTACTAAAAGATAGTGCTTTATGAAAATTTCCCTATAATCTAAGGCTAAAAATTTGCTAATTCCTATTGTATGTTGTCATCTAGTGCCAATTTCTCCTGGCGCATTCACTTAGTTCGGGCCAGCCTATTTGATCGTATGGTAGGGGGAAGTGCACGGTTAGCCACTAATAACACATGTATTTACTTTTAAGCCACTGTTTAAAATGTCTTTAGTCTTTAGCCACTGCTTTAATAAATTTTAACTGCCCAGACGAAAATACCCTTCTGCTCATATCCTTAACTTTTGAACTTAACTTCAGGACTACATGTCCTTAACTTTTGAACTTGTAATTCTAAGTTCAGGACTTCAGGACTACATGTCCTTAA
>NW_017684839.1:6504-7233 GCF_001879085.1 Nicotiana attenuata | reverse complement strand
GATTATCCGGAGTGAAGGAATTTCCACTTCTGCAGGTATGACTGCTTCAGTACCGTAGACTAACAAGTATGGTGTTGCTCCAATTGATGTACGTACTGTGGTGCGATATCCAAGTAATGCGAAGGGTAACTTTTCATGCCATTGCCGGGAGCTTTGAATCATCTTTCTCAAAATCTTCTTGATGTTCTTATTTGCTGCCTCGACAGCACATTGGCTTTTGGCCGATAGGGAGTTGAGTTTCTATGCGTTATCTTGAATTGTTCACATACCTCCTTCATCAGGCGACTGTTCAAGTTAGCGGCATTGTCGGTAATAATAATTGCAGGAATGCCAAAGCGGCAAATGAGATTGGAGTGCACAAAGTCGACCACGGCTTTCTTGGTGACTGACTTGAGGGTGATGGCTTCAACCCATTTTGTGAAATAGTCGATTGCTACCAGTATGAACCTATGCCCATTCGAAGCTTTCGGCTCGATCGGCCCAATGACATCCATGCCCCAAGCAACAAACGGCCAAGGTGCTGACATCGGATGAAGTTCTGTCGGAGGTGCATGAATCAAGTCGCCGTGCACCTGGCATTGATGACATTTCCGAACAAAACTGAAACAGTCCTTCTCCATGGTTATCCAGTAATACCCGGCTCGCAAAATTTTCTTGCCAACACGTATACCATTCATATGAGGTCCACATACTCCTGCGTTAACTATAACGAGAAAGTTCTAATGATCT
>NW_017684839.1:0-2331 GCF_001879085.1 Nicotiana attenuata | reverse complement strand
TGGCTCAAGATTCTACCCGTTTTTAACCCATTCTCTACCATCTCTCCGATTTTTATTGCCTCGGCGAAAGGTTTACCCATGGCGGACATCATATTCTGAAAATAGTCTGCTTCCTGGGCTTGGAGGAAAACAGTGACCATCTCTATCTCATCCATTGGAGGTTTCACTCTCGACGCCTGTTCGCGCCACTTAATTGCATATTCACGGAAGCTTTCTGAAGGCTTCTTCTTAAGATTTGCCAAAGAGTTCCTGTCCGGCGCGATGTCTATGTTGTACTGAAATTGTCGAACAAAGTCTCGGGCCAGATCATCCCAAATATGCCAACGCGAGGCATCTTGATCCATGTACCATTCTGAAGCGATACCAACCAAGCTTTCTCCAAAATATGCCATCAACAGCTCTTCTTTGCCACCGGCCCCCAGTAACTGGTTTCAATACTTCTTTAGGTGAGCGATGGGGTCACCGTGTCCGTCATACTTCTCAAATTTTGGTGTTTTGAACCCTGACGGCAAGTGTACATGAGGGAACATACATAGATCCGTGTATGAGACACTCTTTTGCCCGCTCAATCCTTGCATGTTTTTCAAGCTCTGCTCGAGGCTTCTCATTCTCTTTGCCATTTCATCCTGCTCTGGGTCTTTGGGGGTTTTGTCCTGCCCTGGTGTAAGCTCGTGGGGGTGGCTGAGAGTAATTATATGTGGGATATTGAGGAGGATCTGACGGAAATACAGGGTTTTGGAATGTGAATGCTGAGGGATCAAAGGCAGGCCTTGGCAGCGAAGGTTGTGTTGTAGCAGTACATGGTGGAGCAGTGAAGATGTTAGGAGCTACTCCTGCTGGGAACACCTGGGGGCGAACCTCAGAAGGCATTCCAACGAAATGAGCGGTCATGGTAGGTTGCCCAAAAGGGGTAGGAGGGTGACTGATAGGGACCGTGGTAGCACCTCCAGCTCTAGGGAATAACTCTGGGAATCCAGGAATATTGCTTGGGGGTTCCTTTCCATTGTTCCAAGCATCCCACATTTCCATCAGTCGCAGGCGCAAGATCCGATTTTCTTCAGCTGTAAAAGATTCAGAGGCCGGGACCCCCGAGATGGGGCTATCTTCAGAGATGGGGACTGCGGGCAAAGTCATTTCTGTAGACATTTCCACACTTCCTTTCGATCTGGTAAAGTATTGATGCGATGCCAGCTTACCACAACCAACCACCGTTTCTAAAAGCTAGGCTGGAATTGAGCAACACACGGTTAGTTTGAGACAAGTAACAGATAGGTAATCGCACATTGGGGTGTGATGCACCTATACAGTTAAACGGTTGTCTACATGTTTGCACTGGTTGCATGCGTCATCCCGGCTTTTCTTTTCTATTTTCTCTTCTTTTGATTTCCTCTCTTCGTTTTTCTTGCTTTTCTTTCTCTTTCTATTTTTTCTCTCATTTTCTTTTCCCTCTTTTTTTTTTTGCTTTTTCTCTGTTCTTCTGCCATGGTTTTTCTCTCGATCCCTTATTTTTTTTTGGGGTTTCTTTTCCTCTCTTGTTTTCTTTTATTTCCTTCCCTCGTGTTTTATTTTTGGAAGATACGGTCGAATCCTATGGAGATTGCCTACGTATCATGACCCCGCATGAATCAGACCAAGCGTAGTTCTTGCAAATAAATGCAAACCTAGATGCAAGAAATAAAGACACAATTTGTTTTTGGGAATTTTCAAATGTTCATTAATAACAAATGCAATTACAAAGCTACTAGACTATTTGTTTTTCTTTTCTTGGAAATAGAAAGTACAAAAACCAGACACGAAAACTACAGACTCAAGAGTACATCAAGGCATCAAATCCTGGGGCCCGCGGGGCATCACTCGGCATCGCCGCGGGCCTGTGTGCAAGACCCTTTTGCAACTGATCTAGATCGTTCATAACCTGGCGAACAAATATCATCACGGAGGCAAAGAGTGTGGTATGACCCATCCGTTCACCGGCCTGACACTTCATGACAATGTAGTTGGCAATGTTTCTGATTCTCTCCCGGATTTGACCTTTCTCTTGGAGTAGCCGGCTTATCTGTTGAGTGCGAGCCTCTAGTACCTGAGAATCCTGGAAGTGAAGATCCTGTAACAATTTTAGTTCCTTCTCCATATCAGCGATTAATTCATAGCATTGTTCCCTCTTGGCCTGTAGCTCTTTCTCCCGACGGGCTGCCTTTTCTTCAAGAGTGTTCATTTTTCTTTGCATGTTGGCGATGGTTCCCTCATAGTTTTTCTTCATTTGCTGTACAAACTGGGCCCTTTCCTCGGTCTTCTTGGCCCATTGAGCCCGAAGTTTTGCCATGCTTCCCT
>NW_017684838.1:4536-7235 GCF_001879085.1 Nicotiana attenuata | reverse complement strand
GATGCTCACTTATGGGTCAAGAGCTGTAATGAATGTCAACGCACCGGGAACATTTTCCGGCGTCACGAGATGCCCATGAACCCAGTTCAAGAAGTGGAAGTGTTTGATGTTTGGGGGATAGATTTCATGGGTCCCTTCGTCAGCTCCTATGGCAATAAATACATCATTGTTGCTGTAGATTACGTGTCCAAGTGGGTGGAAGCTGCTGCATTACCCACCAATGATGCTAAGGTGGTAGTCGGGTTTCTAAAGAAGAACATATTCACCCGCTTTGGGACACCGCGTGCAATTATTAGCGATGGAGAAACTCATTTCTGCAACCGGGCCTTCGAGAAGTTGTTGGCCAAATATGATGTGCGCCACAAGGTAGCTACTCCGTACCACCCACAGACCAGTGGACAGGTTGAGGTGTCCAACAGAGAGATCAAGAGCATATTGACAAAAACTGTAAATGCTACAAGAACTGACTGGTCAAGAAAGCTGGATGATGCGCTATGGGCTTACAGGACAGCATTCAAGACACAAATTGGTATGTCACCATATAAGTTGGTGTTTGGGAAGGCCTGTCACCTACCTGTAGAACTGGAACATAAAGCATGGTGGGCACTAAAACAACTGAATTTAGACTTGGAAGCTGCGGGCACGTCGAGAGTCACGGAATTACATGAGCTAGAGGAGTTTCGGTATCTGGCTTTTGAGAGCACAAGGCTATATAAAGAGAGAATGAAAAGGCTTCACGATCAGTACATCATTGAACAAAATTTCAAACCTGGAGATAGGGTACTGCTTTACAACTCAAGACTGCGGTTATTCCCAGGTAAGCTAAAGTCAAGGTGGTCTGGACCATTTCGCGTGGTCGAAGTGTTTCCTTCTGGAGCCGTGGAAGTTTCTACTGAAGATGAATCTCGTACATTTAGAGTCAATGGTCAGCGGTTGAAATTGTATGTGGGCATGAACGAGCCTAAGGAGATGACCGAGCTGCATTTGAATGAACCCCAGAGGTCGAGCGAACCTTAATTTCGCTCACATGAGTCGTGTCGCGACGTTAAATCAGGCGCTACGTGGGAGGAAACCCATGACATTGTTGTAATTGTGACCTTTGTAATCTATTTATTAAAAAAAAAAAAAAAAACTGGGCGTTAGAATCAGAGAGGCCCTTCGACCGCGGTTCCACCGCGACCGCGGTGAAACCGCGGTCAAAAGGGCTCGCGGAAACTCATTGCCGCGGTTCCACCGCGACCGCGGCAAAACCGCGGCGAATACAGACGCGGCCCAGGTAAGTTTTTTTTAATTTTAATTTTTTCTTTCCTTTTTTTTTAAACCCACAAAACCCCCCACCCTTATCTATACCCCAACACATCCGCCCCAACCCCCATCCCTTTCCTTTTTCTCTCTCTTTTTCTCAAATCCCCTTCTTCTTCTTTTCCCCAAACCTCCATTCTCCACCCTCTTCCTCTCTAACCTCCATTAACACACCCCCATTTTCTCTCCCTCTTCACCTCAAGTAAGTTAATCTTCTCCCTCTCTATTTCTTTCTATTATAAGTCGTGTAATTGTTAGATTAACAATTTTAGTTAAATCCTAGTTAGGATTAGTGTATTAATTTGCATTTTTTTATTTTGTTTGCTTTCTTTTATGTTTGCCATTGTTGTAGTTGATGGTGGTTGTTGTTGAAATATTGTAGTTGATGGTGGTTGTTGTGTAGTTGAGATATTGTTGTTGCTAGTTGTTGTTGTGTAGTTGCTTGTTGGTTTGTTGCTAGTTGTTGTAGAGTAGTATTGTTGGTATGGTGATATTTGTTGTAGAGTAGTATTGTTGGTATGGTGATATTTGTTGTAGAATGGTGTTTGTTATATGCTGGTGTTGTATGTCATGGGTACCATTAAATGGAATAAGTGTGGGGTGTATTATATCGGACGTGGTACAAAAATTATGGAGCTATTGTGGGGGTTGTTATGAGTGAAGTCAGGAGCTATTTTTGGTGTCATTGGGTGGTGAAGTCTGAGTAACCATCTTATTTGCAATAGCTAGGGCATATGTTGATGGTTTGTTTGATTATTTGCAGGCCCCATGGCTCCCAAAAGGCACAGGCGCTCTGGAGGCACATCCCAACGACCTGCGTACGATGAGTCCAGATTCCAATCGGAACTGGCAGAGGATGATTTCAACGCCAAGGCTACCAAAACTTTTATCCCTGAAATCCCGATTGATCGGGCAGCCCTCCGAGCCGAAAAAGTGGAGATGTATGAAGAGATACGGAGGCGAGAAATGGAGTTTCTATTTGCTGACCCTGCACCAGTTAACAAGATGCTGGCTCGTGAATTTTATGCCAACTGCCCTTTGAATTTGGGTAGGGAGGTGATTGTTCGGGGTATGATGGTCAGTGCTCAAATTCAAACAATTCGCCGGGTGTTGCGGCTGCCTCCGTTCACCAGTGATGTCGATTATTACCATGACAGGCCCGGGGTGACATGGGAGGTCATGACGGATGTACTTTGCACAGGGGGGCAGCCCATATAGATACGTGACCAAATAACCCTCAACTCTAACTCCTTCACTCACCTGGCCAAGTGTTGGTTGACTGTTATCTATAGCAGGTTCTTGCCTTCTAGCAATACCACGGACGTGAACTTCAATAGGGCACTGTTGACTTGGTGCTTTGTGACAGGGAAGGATTTTGATGCGGCACGGGTAATTGG
>NW_017684838.1:0-947 GCF_001879085.1 Nicotiana attenuata | reverse complement strand
TCGTAAATCTTTTCATAAATTACTGTCGTTTTCCTGATTTTACAGTATATTTGCTACTATCTTTTTACGATCTATTGTGTATGTTAAGTCTATTTGGTTGCGCAAAAATACAGAAGAGATTAGAATCTTAGGCTTAAATATAGCCAACTCACCAAATATAGACCGACACTGAAACTGAAGAAGAAAGAGAAGACGCAGAAAATTTTGAAAAAACTTAACTCGAAGAGATAGATGGAACTTCGAAACAGAGAAGGAGTAGCGATTGCCGATTAGCAAAGGAGAATGCAGAGACCAGGAGATGAGAAGCGAAGGGAAAGAGAATTGCTGAGACTCCCAAAAGGTGTTGTTAACGTTGTTCATCTTTTTGGTTTACCCATTGCTATCGATTTTGATGTGTGTGTGTGTGTTGGTTTTCTTCATATGTTGGTGAATTTCTTACATGCATGTCACTATACCTCTTCGCCCATAGATGTGTTTAACAGTATACTTTGTGCATGTCTCATATATATTTGTTTCTGGACAAAGCAAGTCAAAGTGAAAAAAAGCTCTCGATGGTTATATAAGGAATCCTCTTGGTTGGTCGGACCGGCAGATCTGAACCCGAACCAAACCCTAAGCAAAGAAGGAATGTGCCTTAGTTCAGTCTCGAGGACGGGATAATAGGGGCGTAGCACCGAATATGTCGGAGTAGTCCCACCCAGTAGATGGATAAGCCAGTAGTACCAATCAAGGAAGCCTTGAACTCTAGAGCTTTCTTTCCTGATGGGGACTAAGAAAAGGAGACTGAATATAGCTAAACAGTTGCAGCAGAAAGAATGAAAAGCCAAAGGTCAAGGTGCATAGCGGTCTTTTCAAGAATCGGGGAGTACAGAATAAGGGGTTTGCAAGACAAAAGAGAATCGCCTGGAACTATGGACAAGGGTATTTTACTCAATTCTCCTCTTACT
>NW_017684837.1:5793-7236 GCF_001879085.1 Nicotiana attenuata | reverse complement strand
GCGTCGTTCAGCGGTTCGAGGCCTTGAGTAGCTTCACTTCAGTTATTATGACTTGTATGTGTGGTCGGAATTGAATTTCGGGAAGTTCAGAGTCGATGTGGAAAGAGAATTCTCATTTCGAAAGCCTTGAGTTGTAGCTGGCTGATCACTCCCTTGCTCATCCTGAAGGAGTGATTGAAGATGTGCTAGCTCAAGTGGGGTCTTTCATATTCCCTGCTGATTTCATTATCCTGAACTACGAGCCCGATCAAGAAGTCCCATTTATTTTGGGGCGTCCATTCTTAGCCACGGGCCGAGCTATTATTGATGTTTGCGAAGGAAAGATGACGATGAGAGTAGGTGATCGAGTGGAGGTATTCAATATTTATAAAGCACTCAGGTTGCCCGCCTACTATGAAGAGTTATTCATGATCTCTGTGGTGGAGAGTGATGCCACATCATTAGTGCCCTATATGAGCCCTGTAGATCCTGTTGAACGAGTGTTGATTGGGGATGAAGAAGATAGTGAAGATGAAATGATGGGAGAAATTGAGCAAGTACTGGATATGTCCTGCAGTTACGTCCATGGGTTTGGAAAATTTGATGAATTGGACAGGCCTGTCACTCTGACCCCTCCTAAGCCATCTATTGAAGAAGCTCCGAAGCTAGAACTTAAGCCGCTTCCAGCGCATCTGGGCTATGCTTATTTGGGGAACTCTGAGACATTGCCCGTGTTTCGTCCAGCTTGACCAACAGTCAAGAGAAAAAATTGCTTAGAGTACTCCGCGAGCATAAAAAGGCCATTGGGTGGACTATTGCTGACATCAAGGGAATTAGTCCATTGTTTTTCATGCATAAAATCTTATTAGAGGACAGACACCGCCCCAAATGTGGAACAGCAAAGAAGAATTAAATACCAATTATGAAAAAGGTGGTGAAAAAGGAAGTAATCAAGTTGCTCGATGCTGGTATCATTTTTCCTATTTCTGACAGCAACTGGGTAAGTCTAGTTCAATGTGTGTCCAAAAAGGGAGGAATGACTGTGATTGAGAATGAGAAGAATGAGCTAATTCCTACTCGCACCGTGACGGGGTGGAGAGTCTGCATTGATTATAGATGGCTCAACAAAGCAACCCGCAAGGACCACTTCCCACTTCCATTTATTGACCAAATGCTAGACAGATTAGTCGGGCATGAATATTATTGCTTCCTTAATGGTTATTCGGGATACAATCAGATTGTCATATGCCTAGAGGATCAGGAGAAGACCACTTTTACTTGTCCTTATAGTACTTTTGCCTTCAAGCGAATGCCGTTTGGTCTTTGTAATGCACCAGCCACCTTCTAGAGGTGCATGATGGCTATTTTTAGTGACATGGTGGAAAAATTCGTGGAAGTGTTTATGGATGATTTTTCAGTTTTTGGGTCTTCTTATGATGATTGCTTGAGGAATTTAAGCAAGGT
>NW_017684837.1:0-5290 GCF_001879085.1 Nicotiana attenuata | reverse complement strand
GCCAAATTAAAGAAGTATTTCCTGATGAGCAACTTTTTGCTATAACCCAAGACCCTCCCCCATGGTACGCAGACTATGTGAATTATCTTGTGAGTGGAGTACTTCCTCCCGAAATTGAATCTGAAGCTAGAAAGAGGTTTCTACATGATGTGAACTTCTACTACTGGGATGAGCCATATTTGTACAAGCAATATGCTGATCAGCTGATGAGGAGGTGCATTCCAGAAAATGAGGTAGAATTAGTGGTGTATGATTGTCATGCATCAACTTATGGTGGCTATCATGGAGGAGATAGAACAGCTGCAAAGGTATTGCAATCCAGTTTCTTTTGGCCAACTTTTTTCAAGGATGCCCATGCATTTGTGAAGAAGTGTGACCAATGTCAGAGAACATGAACAATCACAAGGAGGCACAAGATGCCTTTGAATAACATCCTGGAAGTTGAGATTTTTGATGTGTGGGGGATAGATTTTATCGGACCATTTCCATCGTCCAGAGGAAACAAATACATTTTGCTAGCAGTTGACTACGTGTCAAAATGGGTGGAGGCAATTTCCATGCCAACAAATGATGCCATGGTGGTAGCTGGATTTGTGAAAAAGAACATATTTTCGAGGTTTGGGACTCCACGTGCCTTAATTAGTGATGAGGGAACTCATTTTTGCAGTCGATTGTTGAATAACCTGCTAGCTAAATATGGAGTTCGCCATAGAGTTGCTACCGCATATCATCCTCAAACAAGTGGGCAAGCTGAAGTGTCAAACAGAAAAATCAAGCAGATATTAGAGAAGACGGTGAGTGTGAATAGGAAGGATTGGGCTGTACAGTTAGATGATGCCTTATGGATGTGTAGAACTTTATATAAAACGCCAGTTGGGGCGTCCCCTTATAAGCTTGTTTATGGGATGGCATGTCACTTGCCCGTTGAATTGGAACACAAGGCATATTTGGCCATTAAGAAGCTGAACATGGACCTTGAAGCCGCGAGCGAGAAAAGACTTTTGCAGTTGAATGAGTTAGATGAGTTCAGGTTGCACTCTTATGAAAATGCTAATCTTTATAAAGAAAAGACAAAAAGATGGTATGACAAGCATATCAAGCCGCGTCACTTCGAGCTAGGCCAACATATATTATTATTCAATTCTAGGCTAAGTCTATTTCCCGGAAAGCTAAAATCCAGATGGTCAGGCCCGTTTGAGGTGGTGAGAGTCACTTCTTATGGTGCAATTGAGCTGCGATCTTTAAATGGTAAGAGGAAATTTTTAGTGAATGGACATAGAGTCCAGCACTATTGGGGAGGAATGATTAATCGTGAGAAGACCAAGGTTGTACTCGCTGATGAGTAAACGAGACTCTGCATCGTGCCGCGACGTTAAATCAGGCGCTTGTTGGGAGGTAACCCAATTTTTATTTCTTTCCTAGTTTAAAACAGCGCCTAGGCCAACGCCCAGCGCTGCCTGGGGTGCTGAAGGCAGAATGTTAAAATCCCCCAGCGCCAGGCATAGTGCTGAGCGCTGGGCTGGGGGTCCAGGTAATTTTTTTTTTGTTTTCGATTTTATTTTATTTATTCATTAACCCATACCCAATTAACCCAACCCAAATACCCATTTACACTAATACTCTAACCCATCCTAACACCCATATCCATTCCCAACCCAACTTAACCATAACCCAAACCCACCCCAACACAAACCAACGAACAAACACACGCAAAAAAAAAAAAAACAAACGCTAAAAATTCTGCTGCTTCTGCCAATTTCCTCTTCCTCTACTTCAAAAATTTTCTCAAAGTTTTCTTTTGCCCTCCTTCTACACTCTCCTGGTAAGTTATTCTTTCTTTTCTTCTTCTTCTTTTTCCTCTTTGTATGTTTAATAAGTATATAACAATGTACACCCCATTCCCCAAGAGCCCTAATCCCCAAATTTTTTCCCTGTGTAGTCCTTATGAAATTTTTATGGTGGGTGGCTTGAGTTAGTTGAAATTGTGTGGTTATTGTGTATACAGAGTAGTAAATTAGAATTCCCTCTACTTCGTTGAAAATTAAGAGGTCCACCATATTTCACCATTGTTGAATTAGAAGCACACACTTTCTGCCCGCAAGGTGTTTGTTAAAATGCTTGAATGAAGATTTTGGTGTACCGGTGAAGTCTGAGTATCCAGATATATTTGTGTATGAATTTGGGCTAAGTGTGGGGTGTGTAAGAATGCTTTTACATGCTAGGGGTTTTGGCTTTGATGCAAAACATGTTCCTACATTATCTATCTTATATAATGTATGTTGTAGAATCTTGTACAATTAACTAATCTAGTGTCGTCTAGTAGTTGTGGAAAGGTGAGTACCATATGCCTTTTGCTCACCTTAACATGAATTCACGTAGCCATGATCAATCACTATTGTGTGTCATGGGAAAGTCTTGAGTACCCATAGATTTGGAATGCAACACTTGTACATGTTAGATCAAAAAGTTGTGAAGTATTGTGCATTGTACCTTCGATTTTAAGTGTGGGGTCATTTCATGACTTGCACGAAAACCTTAGTCATATTTCTTAAAAAGTTCTCACATTCATGCTTCTTAGTGTTGCGGGATATTATGGCTCGTGATGGTTCTAGCAAAGTCAAGGGCATTGGAAGGTCCTCCACCACTTCCTCAGCGCCCAAAAACCGCAAGCAGAGAGAAAGCTCTTCACGCCAATCCAAAGGAAAACAGGTTGCTGAGGTATCCCAGCAAGCTCCATTACCCCCACGGCCTCGGTTGAAGCTAGTATCTTATGCAGCTATTGCATGGCACATGGATTTCGTGCCATATGGGCGGTATGTCTCCGAGATGGGGATCAATATCAAAGCTTTGGAACAAAACTTCCCGAATGTCCTCGGCCAATTTCGAGCATTAAAAATGGACAAACTCCTAGAATGCCTTGGACACACAAATTTGAGCATGGCTAGGGAATTATATGCTAATTGGAATTACAAATTGTCTAGGTCGCATGTAGGTGGCGTGGACATGCCATTGGATAGGAGGACATTATGTGATTTTCTGGGGGTTGAGAATGTTGACCCGAGGAGGCTCCAAAAATTTGTCACGAGCCCCAAATACACCTTGATACGTCATACTCTTTGTGGCGTGGATTCTAATGCAAAGTGGATCAAGAAGCATGGCGATGTTCACCTCTCGATGGTTCGCTCTGATTTTAACAAGACTGCCAAAGTGTGGTAGAATTTTGTGCTAGCCAGACTCATGTCAGTGGAGCACAGCAGCGATTGCACTCGAGCTAGAGTGTGTGTCATATTTTCTTGATGACTGGCAGACCCATTAATGTGGTGAGATTATGCTCGGTGAGATGGCCCGCACGAGATTTGGGTGGCAAATTAAGAGGTTCTTCTTTGGCAACCTACTCACCCGATATATGCTCTCCCGGGAGGCGCTGGAGTATCCAGGATATGATGAGGTGGTGGAGGCTCTGTCAGGGCTTTTGGACATCACATCTCTGTTGGAGAAATCGTCAAAACTCACTCCCGCAGCACGGATTGAACGAGATGAGAACTTCAACAGGTACCTCTATAATTCTCTGAATTTACTCATGAGCAGGGCAGGTATTTCAGACCAGGTATGCATTTACGCAATGACTTGTCAAATTCGTCCAAGGAGATGTTGGGGGGTGCACCTGGCAGCCCGGTTCACTCATCGGAGGACGTCAACACTGTTAAGGGCTCGGACTCAAAGGATGAGGTTGGTGATGATGTTATGGGGCCCATGGCTTTGGTGCCCCTAGGACCGGATGATGATGTGCCCAGAGCTGCTGCTGGAGGGCATGCTGCGGAGGAGGACTCCGACTGATAGGGAGTTTTTCTTTTCACTCTACTCTGTTTTACATTTTTACTTGCATCGAGGGCTATGCATAGTTTAAGTGTGGGGTGGGAGGAATACTACCTGTGTTGTAGCTGTATATCTTGTATCAACTTGTTTTAATTTGTTTCTTTTAGTAGTTTTAATGTGTTCTTTTATTATTTCTTTTATTATTATTATTTAGTCTAATTTGTTTTATTTTTAGTCTAGTCGTAGTTTAGTTGCTTTTAACCAAAAGAAAAAAAAGTATAAAAATATAAAAAGAAAAAAAAATTGAAAAAGCTCGGACTTTTTCCGACGATGGATCTTTTGGATAATTTTCTTGAGGGATAAAGTCCAATTGAAAACACCAAAAAGATTTTTTTATTTAGTATAGTTAGATAGTATTCCTTGGTTTTTCTTTGGGCGCCGGTTCTTTTCCAAGGATGTAGCTCGAACCAGGTACTTTTTTTTAGCAGTAGTTTAGGAAGAAATTGAGTCGCTCTGAGATACTCATTGACATGGTTGATGCTGGCACATTAGGCTACGACATACATTCTATCTTTTCGTGTATTTGGTTTGAAATTTGAAGCCTAAGTGAAGTAAATAGCCTATTTTGTGACGCTCTCTCTCAGTTGTTTGACTTGGACGCCACATAGTGCAATGTTGCTTAAATTTCTCAATTATGTGTGCTTGCTTGACTTGAGAGTTGAACAGAACCGTCTCTATTGAGTCATGTGCAACATGTGTGTGAGGATTTGGGGTTTTCTGTGCTATCCTGTGTAGTCTAGAACTTGCCCCGTGTGTTAATTGAAGCAAAATTGTAAGTTGTGCTAATCTAGGAGATGACGTATGCATTTTCTTGCTTGATCATGGATGTTCTTGTCACATAAAAATAAAATTTTCTATTGCTAGTCCCTTTGAGCCTATAGACCTTTCTTTTGGCACCCACATTACAAGCCATACCCCTCTTTTATTCTTAATTTGATATTGCTTGAACCTTTACCTCCTAAGGCACTTAGTCGCTAAAAGAAGTAAAGTGAGATATTGGGGAGTAATTTTTGAGTGGAACCATGGAAAGGCCCGTTGGTGCACTAAAAGTTGAAATCAAAAGGCACTAGCCGATGAACTTTATTGTATGGAGTGTGTGAAGAAAAGAAAAAAAAAGAGAAGAAAAAGAAAGAAAAAAATGATAGTGAATGTTTGTAGAAAAATACACACCTCCAATTCTTAATATTTTGTATTAGTGGGAGTATAGAAGTGCTTAAATGAAAGTAAGGGCTACGTTGCATATGGTTTGTGACAAGTGAATTGGTTAAGAAGAATATGTGCTTGAATTGTGAATGTAGTGTATTAAAGTGCTTAGGAGGGTAAGTCACTATCTCTAAATGTATCATACCCGTCCCTTAGTCTACATTACAACCTTAAAGTACTAATTGATCCTAGATTTGGCTAGCTTAAATTA
>NW_017684836.1:0-7236 GCF_001879085.1 Nicotiana attenuata | reverse complement strand
GCGACTGGCTGGCACTCTACCTCTGGCGGTCTGAGCTCCACCTCTATGACCTCTACCTCCACATCTGGCTGGCTGGGCAGGCTGAGGAATCTCTGGTGCCAGAATCCTAATACGAGAACTCTGATACTGAGAGCTGCTCGAAGCTCGAGGGAAAAATCTGACAATGTGCCTCGGGTCACCACAAGTATGGCAAGTCCTCGACTGCTGCGGCTGTGCACCCCTCAATCTCGGGCAAACCCTCCTGTTGTGACCATACTCACCACACCCATAACATCTACACGAACGCTGCAGCTGAGGAAACTGAGGCTGACCCTGTCGACCTGAATAACCACCTGAAGTACCATGAGTTAAATGGGGAGCTGACTGAAAGGGCCTGGGAGGATGGCCTCTACCATAAGTACATCTACCTCAAGACGAGGTACCACTGAATCTGCCTGCATGACGGGGCCTCTTATCCGACCTATGACCGCCTCCCTGTGGCAGTACCACCTCAACTCTACGGCCCACATTGGCCGCCTCCTGAAAAGTGATCTCACTCCCGGCCTGAGCCACTGTACCCGACTGACCTGCCACCGTTGGCTGAACCCCTGGAAGAAAACCCACTCGAATGACGCTCTCCACAAAGCCTACCAACCTGACCAAAGCGTCCTGAAGACTGGGGTGGCTATGAACCCCTCTGGGACCTGAGCTGGGCCCACCAGAACTGCTGGGGCTGGAACCTCCTCGTCATAATCAACATGAGGCTCCACCTCTGGGGCTGCTGCTCGGGGCTAAGCNACGTACTTAAACTCATGTATTTCTACAGTTTCATAATCTTTCAACTTTAGAACTTTGAGTCCGAAACACGTCAAACGACGTCCGATTTCAACCAAATTTCACAGAAAGCGCTTAAACCACATATAAGACCTGTACCGGGCGTCGAAACCAAAATACGGGCCCGATACCAACACTTTCTAATCCATTTTCATTTCAAATTTCCATATTAATTTCAGAAAACCAATTTCTTTTAGAAATTCATTTCTCGGGCTCGGGACCTCGGATTTCGATTCCGGGCATACGCCCGAGTCCCATATTTTTCTACGGACCCTCCGGGACCGTCAAATTATGGGTCCGGGTCCGTTTACCCAAAATGTTGACCAAAGTCAACTTTAATCATATTAATATCAAAATTCATCATTTTTCACACAGAATTCATATTTAAGCTTTCCGTCTACGCGCCCGAACTGCGCACGCAAATCGAGGCAACTAAAAATGAGGTTTTCAAAGCCTCAGAAGCACGGAAGGAGAGACAAAACAGGTGATGACCCTTTGGGTCGTCACATTCTCCACCTCTAAAACAACCGTTCATCCTCGAACGGACAAAAGAAAGAAGTACCTGAGTCGGGAAATAGATGAGGATAACGGCTCCGCATATCAGACTCGGACTCCCAGGTCGATGCCTTAGGAGGCTGACCTCTCCACTGAACACGCACTGAAGGAAAACTCTTCGACCTCAACTGCCGAACCTGCCGGTCTAGAATAGCCACCGGCTCCTCCTCATAAGACAGATCCTTGTCCAACTGGACAGTGCTGAAATCTAACATATGGGCTGGATCGCCGTGATACCTCCGAAGCATGGATACGTGAAACACCGGATGCACGGCTGACAAGCTAGGCGGCAAGGCAAGGTTATAAGCCACCTCTCCCACACGTTCGAGAATCTCAAATGGGCCAATGAACCTAGGGCTAAGCTTGCCCTTCTTCCCAAATCTCATCACGCCCTTCATAGGCGACACTCGGAGCAATACTCGTTCACCAACCATGAAAGCCACATCTCGAACCTTGCGATCTGCATAACTCTTCTGCCTGGACTGACCTGTCCGAAGCCTATCCTGAATGATCTTGACCTTATCCAAGGCCTCCTGAACTAAATCCGTACCCAACAACCGAGCCTCTCCCGGCTCAAACCATCCAATTGGAGACCGACATCGCCTACCATACAACACCTCATATGGAGCCATCTGAATGCTGGACTGTAGCTGTTGTTGTAGGCGAACTCTGCTAAAGGCAAAAACTGGTCCCTTGAGCCTCCAAAATCAATAACACAGGCTCGGAGCATATCCTCCAATATCTGAATAGTCCGCTCGGACTGACCGTCCGTCTGGGGATGAAATGCTGTACTCAACTCAACCTGGGTGCCCAACTCTCGCTGAACCGCTTTCCAGAAGCGCGAGGTAAACTGCTACCACGATCCGAAATGATAGATATCGGCACCCCATGAAGGCGAACAATCTCCCTGATATAGATCTCAGCTAATATCTCGGATGAATAGGTGGCTGCAACAGGAACAAAATGCACTGACTTGGTCAGCCTATCAACAATGATCCAAACTGTATCAAACTTCTTCCGAGTCATCGGAAGTCCAGTAACAAAATCCATGGTAATCCTCTCCCACTCCCACTCAGGAAGCTCAATCCTCTGAAACAGTCCACCAGGCCTCTGATGCTCATACTTAACCTGCTGACAATTCAAACATCGAGCCACATATGCAACGATATCTTTCTTCATTCTGCGCCACCAATAGTGCTACCTCAGATCCTGATACATCTTCGCGGCGCCCGGATGAATAGAATACCGAGAACTATGGGCCTCCGCTAAGATCAACTCTCGAATCCCATCAACACTGGGCACACAAACTCGCCCCTGCAATCTCAAAACACCATCATCATCTAAGGTTTCTTGGCACCTCCATGCTGCACCGTGTCTCTCAGGACACACAAATGGGGATCATCAAACTGCCGATCACGTATACGCTCCAATAATGAAGAACGAGCGACCGTGCAAGCTAACACTCGGCTAGGCTCTGAAATATCCAACCTCACAAATCGATTGGCCAAGGCCTGAACATCCAAAGCAAGCGGTCTCTGGCTGACCGGAATATAAGCAAGACTACCCATGCTGGCTGACTTCCTACTCAATGCATCGGCCACCACATTGGCCTTTCCCGGGTGATACAAGATAGTAACATCATAGTCTTTCAACAACTCCAACCACCTCCTCTGCCTCAAATTCAACTCCTTTTGCTTGAACAAGTACTGAAGGCTCTTGTGATCAGTGTACACCTCACACGTCACACCATATAGATAATGCCTCCAAATCTTCAAAGCATGAACAATGGCTGCCAACTCTAGATCATGAACCGGATAATTCTTCTCGTGGATCTTCAACTGCCTCGAAGCATAGGCAATGACTCTGCCATCCTGCATCAATACTGCACCAAGCCCAATACGGGAAGCATCACAATAGACTGTATAAGGCCCTGAACCTGTGGGCAAAACCAATACCGGTGCCGTAGTCAGAGCTGTCTTGAGCTTCTGAAAGCTCGCCTCACACTCATCCAACCATCTGAACTGGGCACCCTTCTGGGTTAATCTGGTCATCAGGGCTGCAATAGATGAAAACCCCTCCACGAACCGATGGTAGTAGCCTGCTAACCCCAAGAAACTCTGAACCTCTGTAGCTGAAGCTGGTCGAGGCCAATTCTTGACTGCCTCAATCTTTTTCGGGTCCACCTGAATACCCTCTGCTGATACGACGTGACCCAGGAATGCAACTGAACTCAACCAGAACTCACACTTCGAGAACTTAGCATATAACTGACTATCCTTCAAAGTCTGAAGAACCACTCTGAGGTGCTACTCGTGCTCCTCCTGACTGCGGGAGTATATCAGAATATCATCAATGAAGACTATCACGAACAAGTCCAAATAAGGCCTGAACACTCGGTTCATCAACTCCATAAATGCTGCTGGGGCATTGGTCAACCCAAATGACATGACCAAAAACTCATAATGCCCATACCGAGTGCGGAATGCTGTCTTAGGGACATCAGACGCCCTAATCCTCAGCTGATGGTAGCCAGATCTCAAGTCTATCTTTGAAAACACCTTTGCACCCTGAAGTTGGTCGAACAAATCGTCAATCCTCGGCAGTGGATACTTGTTCTTAATCGTCACTTTGTTCAATTGCCGGTAATCAATGCACATCCTCATCGAACCATCCTTTTTCTTCACAAATAACACCGGCGCACCCCAAGGTGATACGCTGGGTCTAATGAAACCCTTCTCAAGCAAATCCTGCAACTGATCCTTCAACTCTTTCAACTCTGGCGGGGCCATGCGATACGGCGGAATGGAAATGGGCTGAGTGCCCGGAGCCAGATCAATACAAAAATCAATATCCCTGTCGGGCGGCATACCCGGCAGGTCTGAAGGGAAAACCTCGGGAAACTCTTGAACAATGGGAACAAAATCAATAGATGGACCTCTGTGCTGGAATCGCGAACATATGCCAGATAAGCTAGACACCCCTTCTCGACCAAGCGTCGAGCCTCAACATATGAAATAACACTACGGGTGGTATGCCCTGGGGTCCCTCTCCACTCCAAACGGGGCAAATCTGGTAAAGCCAAGGTCACGGTCTTGGCATGGCAATCCAAAATAGCATGATACGGGGACAACCAATCCATCCCTAATATAACGTCGAAGTCCACCATGTCTAAGAGCAATAAATCAACACGGGTCTCAAGACCCTCAAACACTACCACACAGGAACGATGCACTCGGTCGACCACTATTGAATCACCCACCGGTGTAGATACATAAACAGGAATACTCAAAGCATCACTAGGCATGACCAAGTATGGTGCAAAGTAGGACGACACATACGAATACATAGACCCAGGGTCAAATAGCACTGAAGCATCTCTATCACAGACCAGAATAGTACCTGTAATGACAGCATCCGAAGACTCAGCCTCTTGCCTAGCTGGAAGAGCATAACACCGGGGCTAGGCCCCACCTCCCTGAACCACATCTCTAGGACGGTCAGCTGCTGGCTGGCCTCTACCTCTGGCGGTCCGAGCTCCACCTCTATGATCCCTACCTCTACCTCTATGACCTCTACCCCCGCCTCTAGCTGGCTGGGCGGCCTGTGGATCACCTGGTGCCTGAATCATGGGGCGAGGACCCTGCTGCTAGGAACTACCCGAACCTCGAGGGCAAAATCTGACAATGTGACTCGGGTCACCACAACCGTAACAAGCCCTCGGCTGCTGAGACTACTGACCCTGTCAACCTAAATGTCTTCCCCGGAAACTCTGAAGTGGCGGTGCACTGATGGGAGCTGGTTGTGCACTGAAAGACTACTGAT
This sequence comes from Nicotiana attenuata, assembly GCF_001879085.1. Lineage (NCBI taxonomy): Eukaryota > Viridiplantae > Streptophyta > Magnoliopsida > Solanales > Solanaceae > Nicotiana > Nicotiana attenuata. The sequence continues at coordinate 2,046 of NW_017684836.1, read as the reverse complement.
CAGAATAATGCGGCTGAGAACCACTACCACCTGAAGTACCATGAGAGACCTGGAGAGCTGACTGAAAGGGCCTCGGAGGATGGCCTCTACCATAAGAATCCCTACCTCCAGACGAGGTATCACTGAACCTACCTGCATGACGGAGCCTCTTATCTGACCCATGACCACCTCCCCGTGCAAGAGCCATCTCAACTCTACGGGCCGCATTGGCCGCCTCCTGAAAAGAAATCTCTCTCCCGACTCCCATAGCCATCTGGAGACGGATCGGCTGAATCAATCCATCAATAAACCTCCGCACCCTCTCTCTCTCTCTCGGTGGGGAGTATAACAATAGCATGGCATGCTAGATCAATGAACCGGGTCTCATATTGAGTGACTGTCATAGAGCCCTGCTGGAGGCGCTCGAACTGCCTGCGAAGAGCCTCTCGCTGAGTAACTAGGAGAAACTTCTCCAATAACAACTCTGCAAACTGGTCCCAAGTCGGAGATGGCGACCCTGCCGGTCTGGCTAAACAATAGTCCCTCCACCAAGTCTTGGCGGATCCAGATAGACGAAAGGTGGCGAAGTCGACCCCATTGGTCTCCACAATACCCATTGTCTGAAGAACCTCATGGCAGCTATATAAGAAATCCTGGGGGTCCTCTGAAGAAGCACCGCTGAATGTGGTGGTGAAGAGCTTGGTGAACCTATCCAGCCTCCACAAAGCATCTGCGGATATAGCCGCTCCATCGCCGCTCTGAGTCACAATACCCGGCTGAACTGCCACAGCTGGCTGAACCACTGGAACCTGAGCCTGGGGAGCTACTTGCTCCGGAGTACATGTAGCGGGAGTCTGAACTCCTCCTCCAGCCTGAGAAGTGGCTGGTGCTACTGGAAGCAAACCCGCTCGAGTGACGCTCTCCATAAGGCCTACCAATCTGACCAAAGCGTCCTGAAGAACTGGGGTGGCTATGAACCCCTCTGGGACCTGAGCTGGGCCCACCGGAGCTGCTGGGGCTGGAACCTCCTCGTCATAATCAACATGAGGCTCCACCTCTGGGCTGCTGCTCGGGGCTGAGCTCTGCCCCTGCCTCGGCCTCGCCCTCTGCCCCTCGTAGGAGCTGCTGCTGGGGGCTCGGGCTGCTGCGCGGTAGAAGAGGAAGCACGTGTTCTCGCCATCTGCGAAAGAACAGAGTAGAAAGACAATCAGTATTTGAGAAACAGAATCGCACGACAAGAAAGAACAAAAGTGAAATTTTCCTAACTCTGTAGCCTCTGGGGGATAAATACAGATGTCTCCGTACCGATCCCTCAGACTATACTAAGTTTGTCCGTGAGTTGTGAGACCTATGTAACCTAGTGCTCTGATACCAACTTGTCACGACCCGGATTTCCCACCCTCGGGAGTCGTGATGGTGCCTACTAATAGGAGCTAGGCAAGCCAACTTAACTTACTTCTTTTAGCAAATATCGACCATTCAATAAAAACAAAGTATAATATGAATAAGCGGAAGTCTCAAATATAATTAACTGAAAGAAATGCGGAAGTTTAACAAAATCCTCTACCCAAGACTGGTGTCACAATACTCACGAACGTCTAGAGAATACTAAATACAAGGTTTGAATGAAACATAAAACTGTCTGGGTCGGTACAAGATGATAACAAACTGAGTAAAATAGAAAGGGACTTCGGGCCTGCGGACGTCAGCAAGGCTACCTCAAATGTCCCTGGACTGAAGTCAGCTCCCAATCAACTACTGTTGTCCAAAAGCTGCTCCGGCTCCGTGATCTGTGCAAAAGAGCATAGAAGTGTAGCATCAGCACAACTGACCCCATGTGCTAGTAAGTGCCTGGCCTAACCCCGGCGAAGTAGTGACGAGGCTAGACCGAACTACCAAACAAACCTGTGCAGTTCAATATATATTTGCTATAGAAAAGAATACAGAAATTAACCAGTCAAGAGGGAGGGGAGCATGCTATGGGGGCTATAACAGTTCAGATCTAAAATCAAATAATAATGACAAAACTGTACAACTACAATATCCACAAGAATAGGAAGGATCAAC
>NW_017684835.1:4241-7236 GCF_001879085.1 Nicotiana attenuata | reverse complement strand
CCAGAAAAAACATGCATAGAAGAATTTAACACAAGAACTAAAGGGGTCAAATTGCCAGAAGGGGTCACGGGTTGGAAAACATATTTTCGGTCCCTCACTGCTAGCCAAATAGAGTGGACACTAGGATGGTTACCTGTTGATGAAGTCGTATATATGCCGGCATCCCGACCACATTTTCTGCTATTGGGGCTTAGAAGCATTCATCCTTACGCACCGTATCGAGTGTTGAGGCAGCTGGGGAGATGCCAGATAATACCCAAGGATGATGATCTCAGTTTGCAAGTGGTTGAGATTGGCCCCGATGGCCAGTTTCCTGAAGCTGTGGTCCGCCAAGTCTGGAGCGAATGTCAATATTTGGCGGCAAACACTTGTGTCCGGGATCGAGCCAAAGGAGAAGTGTCACCTGATTATCAGGCTTGGTATAGAAGGGACGTTGCATTCGGAAGACAGGCCAAAAGATCTCACATCCAGGAATTTGTTGATTCATCACAAGAACAGTGGGATTGGTTAGCTAAAGGAAACGAATACAGGGCCCGCATAGGAGCGTTGGAAAAACAGGTCCAAGACCTCCGATTCGAAAATAGCTTGCAAGCCGCAGCTGACGAAGGGGAGAGAAAACAATTGGCCAAGGAGAATGAAGCTTTACGAGCCCAAATACAAAAGATGAAGCTAGAGGCCGACGACCCTGTCAGAAGTGCCAAAGATACAAAGCTTATAGCAAATCTAAGGCAAAAGGTGAATGATTACAGTTTTGACCTCGACAAAGCAGAAAAGGAATTAGTTGGGGTCCGGAGGCAATTGGCTAAAAATGCAGAAGAATGGGCTCGCATGGTTAAGCAGTTAAAAGAAGAATATGACAATAAGGTCGCAAGATTAAAGGAAAAGGCCACTGCCGCGGAAAACCGAATGATTAAACAGGCAAAGGACTTCAAAGTCGAGAGAGAACACTGTTATAGGGCATTAGCACAGCTAGAAATAGATTTGCAGCAACTTCGAGAACAAAGCCAGGCGTTTGAACAGACTTTGGATGCTAGGGCCCAGCAGATAGGGCGGTTGCTTCAAGAGAAAGGAAGAATCCGAGAGAAAATCTTAACCATTGCTCATTCTATTACCCGGAAGTGCCAGATGTGCGAGAACATGACCTGTACCACCTTCTTTGCAGCAGTCATGACATTTGTGAAGCAGATAATGAATGATCTAGATAGACTCCAAGGGGAACTTGCATATAGGCCCGCGGCGAGACCGAACGATGTCCCGTAGGCACCGGGAGCTTTAATGTATTCATAGTGGTCTGTGAGTCTGTTAGAGTTTACCTGTTGAGTCTGTATTTCATGGAGTTAGGTCACTTGGGCTTGTATTTCTTTTGTCAGAGTCTGTATTTCCCTTTTGTTTAAAAGACAGTCAGTTGATTGAGTCTGTATTTTGTTTAAACTAGGATAGGGATATGGAGTCTATAGTTCTTTTTGCACCAGAGTTTGTCTCGAGTCTTTGTAATGGGCGTAGTTGCTATCAATAAACTTGAAAATGCCCAAAATATTCTGCTTTCACTTTACATTTATTCTTCAAAGAACTACGCTCGGTCTGATTCACGCGGGGCCGTGATACGTAGGCAATCTCCATAGGATTCGACCATAACCAAAAAAAAAAGGAAAAGAAAGAAAAAAACAGAAGAAAAAGAAAAAAAAGAGAAAAAGAGCGGAAAAACAAAACTCAAGAAAGGAAGGAAATAGGAACGAGAGAAGACAAAGGCAAGAGTGAAAAACAAGAAGGAAAGATAAGATAAAAGCCGGGATGATGCATGTGGTCGAATAGCAGCAACGTTTGATTGTTTAGGTGCATCCATCCATCAATGTGCGGTTACCTATTTGTTAAATGCTCTAACCGCTAACAAGTTGTTGTTGATGAGTCCAGGCAGGTGATAAGCTGACTGGCATTCTGGCAACCCACCCTTACAACACCCGCTCCAAAGACAAATCTAAAATGGCCAATCAAGATATAGAAGCAAGCATCGTTGACCCATCCAGAGAGGAGGAGGCAATGGATGTGAATACAATGAGAGAGGAGATATATAAGTTAAAACAACAGATGGCCGAAATGTACCAGGCTTGGTCGAAGGGACATCCCCCACCAGCCTATCCTGCCAATCCCAATTATCTCCCACCACCCACTCAACCCCAAGATCCTCCCGCAACGAACTCATATCCTGCTCTTCCTACTCACCAGCAATATTACGGAACCACTTCTCAAACACCACCACTGCCACCCTCCAAGCCAATTCCACCACCACCCATCGCTCCAGTATTCGTGGCTCCTGCACCCACCGCATTACATAGGTCCTCAAGTGAACCTCTGTTCCAAACCCAGGAAAATCATTATTACCCGCCCGAACCCACCTTCAAACCTCCAGAACCATACTCTTACACTCCCCATTTTAATCTCTCAGCTGAAGAAGAGAAACCTCCCAAAAACCCGGAACAAGAGGAGATGATACGAAAGGTCAAAAGTTTAGAGCAGTCCTTCAGAAACATGCAAGGTCTCGGGGGTCAAGTAAGTGTGGCCTACAAAGACTTGTGCTTGTTTCCTGACGTCCAATTGCCAGTGGGATTCAAACTACCCAAGTTCGACTTATATGACGGCCACGGCGATCCGGTGGCCCACCTGAGGGGTTTCTGCAGCAAGATGAGGGGGGCTGGAGGAAAGGATGAGCTATTAATGGCCTACTTTAGTCAAAGCTTAAGTGGAGCGGCGTTGGAATGGTACACTAGACAAGATCATGCTCGGTGGTACACCTGGGATGACTTAGCTCAAGCTTTTGCATGTCATTTTCAGTACAATCTCGAAATAGTCCCGGACCGTCTGTCATTGAACAAAATCGAGAGAAGCCCGGAGAAAGCTTTAGAGAATATGGTTTCCGCTGGAGAGAGCAAGCAGCAAAGGTTGATCCCCCGATGAAAGAGAATGAGATGGTGGATTATTTCCTTCAGGCTTTAGAGCC
>NW_017684835.1:0-687 GCF_001879085.1 Nicotiana attenuata | reverse complement strand
CATTTGATAAGATCAAGAAGTATTTGGCTAGCCCACCAGTGTTGGTCCCGCCAGAGCCAGGAAGGCCCCTGATCCTTTACCTGACTGTGTTAGACAATTCGTTTGGTTGTGTACTGGGGCAGCATAACATCACGGGGAGGAAAGAGCAGGCGATTTATTACCTCAGCAAGAAGTTCACATCATATGAGGTAAAATACACTCCACTCGAGAGGACGTGCTGTGCTTTAACCTGGGTAGCGCAAAAGTTGAAACACTACTTGTCAGCATATACTACCTATCTCATCTCTCGGTTGGACCCATTGAAGTATATTTTTCAAAAGCCTATGCCCACAGGGAGGCTGGCAAAATGGCAAATCCTGCTTACGGAGTTTGATATTGTCTACGTGACGCGGACCGCCATGAAAGCACAAGCATTGGCTGATCATCTGGCTGAGAATCCCGTCGATGACGAATATGAGCCTCTGAAAACATACTTCCCGGACGAGGAGGTAATACATATTGAAGAATTAGAATAGGTCGAGAAGCCTGGATGGAAACTGTTCTTTGATGGAGCTGCCAATGCCAAGGGCGTCGGAATAGGAGCTGTACTGATTTCTGAGACAGGGCAACACTATCCTGTCACTGCTCAACTCCGTTCTATGCACACACATGGCTGAGTACGAAGCCTGTATCCTGGGACTGAGACTG
>NW_017684834.1:0-7237 GCF_001879085.1 Nicotiana attenuata | reverse complement strand
GGAATTCAGGGTAGAACCTAGGTTTTCTAAAATTGGGGGTTTTGGATCTCAATTCGAGGTCCGATTCCAAAATAACTTACATATTTGAGTTCATGGGGGAATGGGTAATCGGGTTTTGGTTCGAACCTCGGGTTTTGACCACGTGGGCCCAGGGGCGTTTTGGGAATTTTTGAGTAAAACTTTGGGAAATTCATTTTCATGCATTCAAATTGATTCGATTAGCCTTTGTTGATACATTCAAGTAATTTGTGACTAGATTCGAGCGGTTTGGTGGTGAATTCGAAGGGTAAAGCGATACTAGAGGCTTGAGTTGAGTTTGGAGCATTTGAGGTAAGTAAGTGTTTGATCTAACTTTGGTTTGAGGGAATAGGATTAGAGTATTATTAGCTAATTGCTAAATGTTGAGTACGGTGTATAGGCATGGTGACGAGTATCTATACACCGGTGTCTAGTACGACCGTGAGTCCTTACTTGTGCTTATTTGGGATTCTGTAGTGACTCTTCCTTGTTTAATTGATGGATTCGATATAATGTGAACAATATGAAGAGAAAATATGATTTGTAAACTCCTTGGAGCGTTGGCTCGAAATATGACATGATTAAGACGTAAGAAATGAACGAAAGAGGTAGAGATGTAATTACTCCCTTGCCGGGACGTGTAAGTTATTGTTGTTGCTCCCTTGCCGGGAATTAACTGTTTATTTGTATTCTCCCTTGCCGGGATGGTTGAATTGATACTTGTTCCCTTGCCGGGAGATCATTGTGCCGACCACTTATATATTATGAAATGGGATCGTGTGGCACGCCGACCACTTATATATTATGAAATGGGATCGTGTGGCACGCCGACCACTTATATATTATGAAATGGGATCGTGTGGCACGCCGACCACTTATATATTATGAAATGGGATCGTGTGGCGCGCCGACCACTTATATAGATTATGAGATCTGATGTAGTTTCGTGTTTACTTCTGATATGTTGTTTTCATCTGTATTTCCCCTAAGCATGTCCCCTCCCCGCTTTAATTGGTATTTTCTGCTGTTATTTTGTTGCACTTGTATATACATATATATCTGCACAGGTTGTTTTCGGTAGGTCCTGTCTAGCCTCGTCACTACTTCGCCGGGGTTAGGCCAGGCACTTACCAGCACATGGGGTCGGTTGTGCTGATGCTACACTCTGTGCATCTTTTTGCACAGATCCAGGAGCAGCTTTTGGGCCTCAGCAGTAGGATTTGATCGGGAACTGACTTCAGTCCAGGGACTTTCAAGGTAGCCTAGCTGACGTCTGCAGGCCGGAGTCCCTTCTATGTTATTAGTTTGTTTTCCTTGTACCGAGACAAACATTGATGTACTTCTATTCTGACTTGTTTTCAGCACTCTTTAGTAGTTCGTGAGTTAGTGACACCGGATCTGGGTAGAGTTGTATTTAAACTTCCGCATTTGGTTTTCAGTTATCTATGTTTTTAAGACTTTCGCTTTTATTTAAAAGACTCGTTTTATTTATTTCGTTGAGATGTTATCAGAAAATGTTTTAATACTTGGCTTGCCTAGCTTCGACAGTAGGCGCCATCACGACTCCCGATGGTGGGAAATCCGGGTTGTGACACTTATTTATCTTGATAAACAATGAGCACATTGGTTGTCCCCGTATCATGCTATCTTGGATTGTCACGCCAAGACCCTGACCTTGGCTTTACCTGATTTGCCCCGTTTGGAGTGGCGAGGGATCCCAGGTCATGCCACTCGCAGTGTTATCTCATATGTGAGGGCTCGACGCATGGTCGAGAAGGGGTGTTTAGCTTATCTGGCGTATGTTCGCGATTCCAGGGCAGAGGTCCCTTCTATTGATTCTGTTCCTATTGTTCAGGAGTTCCCCGAGGTTTTCCCTTCAGACCTGCCGGGTATGCCGCCCGACAGGGATATTGATTTTTGCATTGACCTGGCTCCAGGCACCCAGCCTATTTCTATCCCGCCATATCGTATGGCCCCGCCGGAGCTGAAAGAGTTAAATGACCAGCTGCAGGATTTGCTAGAGAAGGGTTTCATTAGACCCAGTGTTTCACCTTGGCGCGTGCTAGTGTTATTTGTCAAGAAGAAGGACGGATCGATGAGGATGTGCATAGATTACTGGCAATTGAACAAAGTAACGATTAAGAACAAGTATCCACTGCCGAGGATTGATGATTTGTTCGACCAGCTTCAGGGTGCCAGGGTATTTTCCAAGATTGACTTGAGATCTGGCTACCATCAGTTGAGGATTAGGGCATCCGATGTCCCTAAGACAGCTTTCCGTACTCGGTATGGGCATTATGAGTTCTTGGTCATGTCATTTGGGTTGACCAATGCCCCAGCAGCATTCATGGAGTTGATGAACCGAGTGTTCAGGCCATATTTGGACATGTTCGTGATAGTCTTTATTGATGATATTTTGGTGTACTCCCGCAACCAGGAGGAGCACGAGCAGCACCTTAGGGTGGTTCTTCAGACTCTGAGGGATAGTCAGTTATATGCCAAGTTCTCCAAGTGTGAGTTCTGGTTGAGTTCGGTTGCATTTCTGGGTCACGTTGTATCAGCAGAGGGTATTCAGATGGACCCGAAGAAGATTGAGGCAGTCAAGAACTGGCCTCGACCAGCATCAGCTACAGAGATTTGGAGTTTCTTGGGGTTAGCAGGCTACTATCGTCGGTTCGTGGAGGAGTTTTCATCTATTGCAGCCCCGATGACCAGATTGACCCAAAAGGGTGCCCGGTTCAGATGGTCAGATGAGTGTGAGGCGAGCTTGCAGAAGCTCAAGACAGCTCTGACTACGGCACCGGTATTGGTTTTGCCCACAGGTTACGGGCCTTATACAGTCTATTATGATGCTTCCCGTATTGGGCTTGGTGTAGTATTGATTGTAACGACCCGGCCGGTCGTTTTTGGAATTTACGCCCCGATCCCCCATTAACTGCTTTCCCTAAGTTCATTTATGCTATTTTGGTTTGCTGGGACGTTCGGTATTAGGATTCGGAGTGTTTTGGGACACTTAGTCCCTAAATGAGAGTTTAAGAGTTGAAAAATGGTCCGTATTCGGAACAGTGTGAAGACGACCTCGGAATTGAAATCCGATGGTTCCGTTAGCTCCGTTAGGTGATTTCGGGGTTGGGAGCGTGTTCGGAATGTTATTTGGAGGTCCGTAGCTCATTTAGGCTTGAAATGCCGAAGTTTGGATTTTTGAAGTTTCCGGTCCGATAGTGAGTTTTTTATCCGAGGGTTGGATTTGAATTCCGGAAGTTGCTGTAGCTCCGTCATGTCATTTGGGATGTGTGTGCAAAATTTCAGGTCATTCGAACGAGGTTTGGTTAGGTTTTTGACTTGGTTAGAATTTGAAGTTCTTAGGCTTGAATCCTTGATTTAATCGGGTTTCCGGTGTTGTTTGGGGTGTTTTGAGGATTGGTGCAAGTTCGAATAAGGTATTAGGTGGTATTGGTGCTTTTAGTTGAGGGCCCGGGGCCTCGGGATGATTTTGGGTGGTTAACGGGGGAATTTTCTAAGTTGTTGCAGCTGGTATGTTTTCCCTTCTGGTATTTTCGCTTCTGCGGTTTGGGAACCGCAGAAGCGGTTTTTTGCTTCCCCTCAGAGACCGCAGAAGCGGTCATCTTTCCGCAGAAGTGGAACCGCTGGAGCGGTCATGTGTCCGCAATAGCGGAATTTCCCCCTTTAATGAGAAACCGCAGAAGCGGTTATTTTGCCGCTTAAGCGGGACCGCAGAAGCGGTCCCTTGTCCGCAAAAGCGGAAATGTCTGGGCAGAAATAGGAAATTTCGAGGGTTTAATTTCATAAGTTTGAAAATCAATTTTGAGCTCGGGCAAGGGCGATTCTGAGAGGATTTTTGAGAGGAGATTATTGGGTAACATTTCTATGATCCTTTCTAATTATAATCTATCATTTAGTAGTTAAATCCACCTTTTAAATTCGAATTAAGGATCAAAAATGGAAGAATTTGGGTGAAAGTTCATTTACTAAACTATTGGGTTTGAGGGAGCATTCAGCCTCCAATTTCTGAGATTTTTATATGGTTAGACTCGTGAGAGTACGAGGTTTCTGAAAATGTGAAAATTATTCGGTTCCGAGACGTTGGCCTGAGGGGCATTTTGGTCATTTCACCTATTTTCACGCCTTAGCTTTAATTTCAATAGTGGAATCAGTTGTTTGCAATATTATTTACGAGTTGTAATTTAATTGAATAGATTTGGGCCATTTGGAGTCGGATACTCGTGGCAAGGGCATCGTTCCGTAGTTGACTTCGCACCGGTTCGAGGTAAGTGGCTTGCCTAACCTTGTGTGGGGGACTTCGTCCCTTAGGATAAGATAATTGGTAATTGAATGCTTTGTACATGAGGTGACGAGCGCGTACTTTAGCAAATTGTTGAAACCCGAATTTTTACTTAAATACTTGATTTGGATTCTCTTTCATATTTGCCTTACTTTACTTGCTTTGATAGCCTGTGCTAGCGTAGAAGAGCATGTTTAATTGATCCAAGCTGCCTATTTGTTTAAATTGTCTTAACTGTGATTACGTGGGGCATGTTAGGCCAGTATNACTGGATATTTCTGAGCCCAGTCGTGTGTTGGCTTGCACGGTCGCTCGTTCTTCATTATTGGAGCGTATCCGTGATCGGCAGTTTGATGATCCCCATTTGTGTGTCCTCAAAAACACGGTGCAGCGTGGAGGTGCCCAGCAGGTTACCTTAGATGCGGATGGAGTCTTGAGATTGCAGGGGCGGGTTTGCGTGCCCAATGTGGACGGGCTTCGAGATTTGATTTTTGAGGAGGCCCATAGTTCTCGGTACTCTATTCATCCAGGCGCCGCGAAGATGTATCAGGATTTGCGGCAGCATTATTGGTGGCGTAGAATGAAGAAGGATATTGTAGCATATGTGGCTCGTTGTTTGAATTGTCAGCAGGTTAAGTACGAGCATCAGAGGCCTGGTGGTTTGTTTCAGAGGATTGAGCTTCCCGAGTGGAAGTGGGAGAGGATCACTATGGACTTCGTTAACGGACTTCCGTTGACTCGGAAGAAGTTCGATGCAGTTTGGGTTATTGTGGATAGGCTGACCAAGTCAGCGCATTTCATTCCTGTGGCAGTCTCCTATTCATCCGAGAGATTAGCTGAGATTTATATCCGGGAGATTGTTTGCCTTCATGGTGTGCCGGTATCTATCATTTCGGACTGGGGTACGCAGTTTACCTCGCGCTTCTGGGGAGCAGTTCAGCGAGAGTTGGGCACACGGGTCGAGTTGAGCACAGCATTTCATCCCCAGACGGACGGTGAATCCGAGCGGACTATTCAAATTTTGGAGGATATGCTCCGGGCTTGTGTTATTGACTTTGGAAGCTCGTGGGATCAGTTCTTGCCTTTAGGGAGTTTGCCTACAACAACAGCTACCAGTTGAGCATCCAGATGGCTCCTTATGAGGCTTTATATGGTAGGTGGTGTCGGTCTCCGATTGGGTGGTTTGAGCCGGGAGAGGCTCGGTTGATAGGTACGGATTTGGTTCAAGAGGCCTTGGACAAGGTCAAGATCATTCAGGATAGGCTTCGTTCGGCTCATTCCAGGCAAAAGAGCTATGCAGATCGTAAGGTTCGAGATGTAGCTTTCATGGTTGGTGAGCGAGTATTGCTCCGAGTGTCGCCTATGAAGGGCGTGATGAGATTTGGGAAGAAGGGCAAGCTTAGCCCTAGGTTCATTGGTCCGTTTGAGATTCTTGATCGAGTGGGAGAGGTGGCTTATAGACTTGCATTGCCGCCCAGCTTATCAGCCGTGCATCCAGTTTTTCATGTATCCATGCTTCGGAGGTATCACGGAGATCCAGCCCACGTGTTAGATTTAAGCACAGTCCAGTTGGACAAGGACTTGTCATACGAGGAGGAGCCGGTAGCTATTCTGGACCGGCAGGTTCGTCAGTTGAGATCCAAGAGTTTTCCTTCTATTCGTGTTCAGTGGAGAGGTCAGCCTCCTGAGGCATCCACCTGGGAGTCCGAGTCCGATATGCGGAGCCGTTATCCTCATCTATTTCCCGACTCAGGTACTTCTTTCTTTTGTCCGTTCGAGGACGAACGATTGTTTTAGAGGTGGAGAATGTGATGACCCTTGGGTCATCACCTGTTTTCTCTCTCTCTCCGTGCTTCCGAGGCCTTGAAAACCTCATTTTTAGTTGCCTCGATTTGTGTGTGCAGTCCGGACGAGTAGTCGGAAAGCTTGTATGTGAAATTCTGTGAAAAATGCAAAAAAAAAAAAAATTGGTATTAAAATGAGTAAAGTTGACTTTGGTCAACATTTTGGGTAAACGGACCCGGACCCGTAATTTGACGGTTCCGGAGGGTCCGTAGAAAAGTATGGGACTCGGGCATATGCCCGGAGTCGAATTCCGAGGTCTAGAGCCCGAGTAATGAATTTTTCTGTGAAATTATTTTTCTAAAATTATTAAGAAAATTAGAAATGAAATTTGATTAAAAGACTGTGGTATCGGGCTCGTATTTTGGTTCCAACGCCCAGTACAAGTCTTATATATGGTTTAAGCGCTTTCTGTAAAATTTGGTTGAAATTGGACGTCATTTGACGTGTTCCGGACTTGAAATTCTAAATTTGAAAGTTTATGAAGTTTGAAGAAAAACTAGTGATTTTAAGGTTTGATTCCTCGTTCTTGATGTTATTTTGGCGATTTGATCGCACGGTTAAGTTCGTAGGATATTCTTGAGTTAGTGTATGTGTTTGGTTAGGAGCCCCGAGGGCTCGGGAGTGTTTCGGAGGTGTTCCGGGGTGGTTTTGAACTTAGGAAATGTGCAGGTTTCCTTCAGGTGTTGCAGAACTCAGCTTCTTCTTCGCGTTCGCGAAGTATCTCACGCGTTCGCGAAGCTTCAGCTTTATTCTTCATCGCGTTCGCATTCATTGCTTCGCGTTCGCATAGAGTTATTGAACTCCGAGGGCCCAGCCCTCTTTCCTTCTTCGCGTTCGCGATGGCTGGACCGCGTTCGCGTAGGGTCCCAGCTTTTCCTCATCGCGTTCGCATGTAGGTCCACGCGTTCGCGTAGGCTAACTCCCTGGACCCCAGCCTCTTCCTTCTACGCGTTCGCGTTTGACTTTCCGCGTTCGCGATGCTTTGACCATCCCATCCTTCGCGAACGCGACCTCCATCTCGCGAACGCGAAGGGTAAACTTCCGACCAGTTACTATTTTAAATTTACTAGT
>NW_017684833.1:3803-7237 GCF_001879085.1 Nicotiana attenuata | reverse complement strand
TCAAGGTGAAGGAGTAGGGCAAGACTTCACCCTTGGGGAGTGACAAATACCTACGCCCAGCCCCCGACTCCCCCCACGATGCGCAGCACCATCAAAGTACATCTTCCATGGAGGTTGAACTTCAACGACCATTGTGTCCTCATCAGGTAGTTCATCAGTTAGCTCCCAGTCATCAGGTATCGGATGATCTGCCAAGAAGTCTGCCAATGCTTGTCCTTTTACAGCCTTTTGAGGGATGTACAAAATCTCGAATTGTTGAAATTGGAGGTACCATCTCGCTAGCCGATCACTAAGAACAGGTTTTGATATCACGAACTTGATGGGATTTGCTTTAGAAACAAGACGGACAACATGAGCTTGAAAGTAGTGCTTCAACTTTTGAATTGAGAAGACTAGCGCCAAACACAACTTTTCAATTGGCGAATAATTCAACTCGTTAGGTGTCATCATCCTGCTCAAGTAGTAAAGAGAGTTTTCTTTCCCCTCACTATTTTCTTGGGCCAACGTGCTCCAACAGACCTTTCCTGCGCCACAATGTATAGTATCAATGGCTTTCCAAGTATAGGAGCTGCTAAAACTGGAGGCTTCATCAAGTAGGTTTTGATACTTCCGAAGGCATTGCTACAAGCTTGGTCCCACTTGAAAGGAACGCCTTTCTTCATGAGGCGACTAAATGGTTGGCACCTCCCAGCCAGGTTTGATATGAATCTTCTAAGGTATGCTAGCTTTCCTTGCAGACTTTTCAATTCATGGATATCTCGAGGCTCAGGCATTTTCAGAATGGCATCCACTTTGGCTTGATCAATTTCGATCCCTCGATGTCGGACAATGAAACCAAGGAACTTTCCAGAAGTAACTCCAAAGGCACATTTCAATGGATTCATCCTAAGTTGGTACCTCCGGAGCAATTCAAATACCATCATCAAGTCTTTCATGTGGTCACCCTTCTCTCATGAGGGTCCCCATCATTGAAGGATATGTGATAACACAGCGAAACATCCTCCAATCCCGCATTATCTTCCATCGAAGATGGAATGCCATTCTTGATTTGTACAGTAACATGATACGAAGAACCTACACTTTCTTCGTCTTCATTACGTTCCTTAGTATAGACCACACTATATAGCTTTACCTTTAGTACTTCTTTACATGAAACCACAAGTTTTGTTTGTCGCCTCATTCTAGAAGGAACCAAACTCTGGAAATCCTTAGAGATCTCCTGGATTTTGGGTGAAGCGGGTGTTCTTATGCTTTGAAAATTTCTTCGGAACTTGTTCCCCTTCTTTAGTGGACCCAATCTTTCAAACACGGAGGTCCTCACAGGTGATCTTCCAAGTCGATCAAAGACAGAAGGCTTGTTAGAAGCGGCCGATTCATCTTCTACAGTGATATAGTTGTTGCTCGCCCTTCTTATTGAGATGCGCACTGGTGACGGTTGCTTGTATCCCAAACCTTCACGTGGTTGCCTCGTTGCAGCTTCTGATGGAAGCTTTCCTAACTTTGATGGCTCATTGGGATTGTATCCAGCTTTTGCAAATAGCTTGTAAACGTTAGGGTCAAAACCTTCATCTGTTCGCTTTGTAGGGAGTGCCATATTCTGTAAACGATTTTGGGCTACAAACCCTGCAAGCGGCATTGAGGACGACTTTACTGCCTCAATTCGTTTGACCGGAATAGTTAACTCTTTTAGCATGTTAGCTTGGCGATTAGTGACTCACCTTCATCTTTCTTCCTTTTAGGGACATATTGGAGCGCCGGACTTACTTTCTTGCCATAAGACGTAATATTCCCTCTATAAGCGTTAGGTTGTACCTCCTTACTAACAGCTTTGGTTTCACCAGTAGTCACCTCTTCTCTTTTAGTTGAGGGCTCTTTATTCTTGCTTTTCATGCCATCATCAGCTTTCAGCTCCTTCACAATGCGATTCTTCATGTAGAACTTTGCATCGGCGAAGTGTGACTCAGCCTCGGTGAATGGCTCATCATCAGCAACTACCGTCTTCTCGACTTCACCCTCGTAGTATTTTAAACATTGATGGTAGGTAGATGGAACTACTTTATTCTCATGTATCCAAGGCCTCCCAAGCAAAACATTGTATGAAGTCTTCGTGTCGATCACATGCAGCCATGCACTTGATTGCATATCTTCAATAGTGATTCCCAGCCTGATCGCGCCTATGGCTCTTTGCGCCCTTGGTTGAATCCTTGGATCATCACACGACTTTCTGAGAGTTCGTTCATGGGAATACCAAGTTCTTTCACAGTGTGGATTGGCAAAATGTTCACTGAGGATCCTCCATCAACTGAAATCCGATTTACCCTTTCATCGTGCATATAGCCAACCAGGTACAATGGGCATTTCCGAAGATTGTGCCAACGGTAGGTCATCACTCTTTTCTTCCCCCTTGTCAGTATGGCAACAAGAGGCATCAATGCCCTCATGGGAAATCTTCGTGCGGAACCAACTTGGTAAAAACTCCTCCAAGGTCACTGGATTTCGTGGCTTTTGAGAATGGTGCATCTCCACTTTTGCTTTCTTCAAATGCCTAACTGGATTTTTTTTCGTTGGTCTTTTTACTATCATCTTCCTTGTTGGTTGTTCTATTGATTCTTTTGGTGGGCTCCTTTTGTGGTGCCTACGACGAGTCACCAATGTCCAACCTTCATCATCATCAGGTTGATTGACTTCAGCTTTGTCTCTCTCCAGTAATTCTTCATCTTTACTTTCTTTAAAACCACATAAGTCATCCGGACTGAATGAGCCAAAGGTGATAGAGACTTGGTTTGCGCTTGCTTTCTCATCTTCAAGCACGATCTTCTTTTCGCGAGCCAAGTCGATGACTTTATCCTTGAAGACAAAGCACTTCTCCAGAGGGTGGCTTACAAGTCGGTGATATTTGCAGTAATTTGGGTCATTTATTTTCCCAGCTTCATTTGGTCGCTTCATCTCCGGAAGCTTAATGAGATTTAACTCGAGGATTTCTTCGAAAATGACTGGCACATTAGAATCCAAGAATGGGTACTCTTTCTCCTGCATTTCTTTTAGAGTCAACTTTCCACTTGGCTTGTCTTGAAAAGAAGTGGATTTCATACTCTACTTCTTGCTCACCTTCGTCGTGAACTTCATAGGTGACGTATTGACATTCATAGCTTCTTTGCTTTCAGACTTGGGTACGAACTTGCCCCACTTCCTGACTTCTTGCTTGTCATTCGCTTTGCGAGGTTCATAGATGGGCAGCCTTTCATTTCCAGCGGAGGCCATGCTCAATTCCATGTCATGGGCACGAGTTGCAAGTTCTTCAAATGTGCTAGGCTTGATACCTTGCAAGATGTAGCGCAATCCCCAATGCATGCCTTGGATGCACATCTCTATGCCTAAAGCTTCACTAAGCCTGTCTTTGCAGTTGAGGCTTGCATTCCTCCAACGATTGATAA
>NW_017684833.1:0-925 GCF_001879085.1 Nicotiana attenuata | reverse complement strand
TGTCTGTCTCGAAAACAATGAGGCAACAGTCAAAAGGAAAACATAAAGAAGAGACGCCGGGCCTGCGGACGCCTGCAAGGCTACCTCAGTCTCGTGAATATGAAAGTCTGCTCCCGAACTACTGCTGCTGCTGCTCCTCAAAACCTGGACCTGTGCAAAAATGCACAGAAGTGTAGCATCAGCACAACCGACCCCATGTGCTGGTAAGTGTCTAGCCTAACCCCGACGAAGTAGTGACGAGGCTAGACTGGACATCACATAAACCTGTGCAGTTATAAATATACAGCGGGAATCGAATATCAAGTAATTAACAACATGGGAGGGGAGACATGTTGTGGGGAGATAACAATAGTAACAGCAATCCAGAGTAACAACTAAAACAGCTTAGGTTCACAATGAACAAAGAATCAATACTCAACTACAAACACATAGCCTCAATAACTGTTGCGGCGTGCAACCCGCTCCATAATTACTATTGTTGCGGCGTGCAACCCGCTCCACAAATACCACTATTGCGGCGTGCAACCCGACCCATATCATTTATCATGTATCATTGTTGCGGCGCGCAACCCGATCCTCAATATCATTTATCATGTATCATTGTTGCGGCGCGCAACCCGATCCTCACCTTTTACTGTTGCGGCGTGCAACCCGATTCTCAATATCATTGTTGCGGTGCGCAACCCGCTCCTCAGTATCATTTAACAGTCCGACTCCCCACAACAGTCACAATTAAGGGGCATAAAAATAAGTAAATATTTGACAAAACATCCCGGCAAGGGAAAGAATCCAACAAGTTCAACCAAACGTCCCGGCAAGGGAATAATCAACAACGTTTTCTCTTTCTTACTTTTCTTACTGCACGATATCACTGGAGCCCAAGCTCCAAGAAATTTCTTATCTCATATTCCGTCACAAACAACAA
>NW_017684832.1:3246-7240 GCF_001879085.1 Nicotiana attenuata | reverse complement strand
AAGAAGAATTACTTAAATACTTTAATACCAAATGGTCTTTTACCGTACATGTTTGTTGTCAAGTTTTATTATTTCTTATGTATGTTAGTGTCACCATATATATAATAGACTAATAGCCTGTTTGGCCAAGCTTTTTTTGGCCAAAAGTTGCTTTTTTTTTTTGCCAAAAGCACTTTTGGCCAAAAAATTGAGGTGTTTGGCCAAGCTTTTGGAAAGAAAAAGAGTGCTTTTCAGGAGAAGCAGAAGCAGAAAAAAGTAGCTTCTCTCCAAAAGCACTTTTTTGAGAAGCACTTTTGAGAAAAATACACTTAGAAGCAGTTTTTTAAAGCTTGGCCAAACACTAATTACTGCTCAGAAGTGCTTTTCAAATTAATTAACCAAACACAAACTGCTTCTCACCAAAAGTACTTTTGAGAAAAGCACTTTTGAAAAAAAAGCACTTCTCAAAATAAGCTGATTTTTGCAGCTTGGCCAAACGGGCTATAAGTTAAAATTGATCTTCCATTGCATATATGTTGATTTTGAATAAAAATATGCCCGTCCTGCTACTAAAACTTAGATCCGTTGAATAGCTTATGTAATAGTACACGTATGGTATATAGAAGTTTTGACAATAACATCATACATGCAGAACTTATGATACTGGTCAATGTGCTTCTAAGTATGTGTTTATCCCCGAATTTAATTTTCGTCTTCCGAATAAAAGAATATCCTTTTAAATTTGTGTGAAAATAATTTCAGTATGTTTATGTTTTGTAGTTATAATAAATAAAGCACAAGAACAAACATCCTAAATATTGGACTATATTTACAATAATATATTTTCTTAAATGAATAACTGTATGTTGCACTTTCAAGAGAGATATCAATATTGACAACAAGAGTTCTGGTTATCGCAGAGCAACCAAAGCAATAGAAGGAAACATATAAAAAAACATCGTCTATAAAGAAGTGTTCGGTAAGATACCATCACATTAGATACCTTTAAACTACAATACATAATTATCTACTTAACATGACTAAAATTGATCATTTGTGTAAGTTCTGATGATGTCCATTTATTTTGAATTCACGATTATGCTAATGTAAGAATATTTTTGGCACTTAGATGATTGTTGTATTATTATATATAAATTTTCTCTCATTAATTAAATTTTATTGTTCCTTTATATACACAAATATTTAAACTATCATGTGACATTAGTAACGTGCAACGCACGTTTATAGATACTAGTATATATATATATAGATAGATTTTCTTATAAGCCAGTTTGGATCCAGTCTAACTTGGCTCAAACATTTAGATGGATTAACTTGAGCTAAGTCCAAAATAATCCGTCAATGCCTCGCTTAACCCGCTGAAATCTGAAGAAATCGAGCAAGTTATACTTTGATGGACTAAATTTGACACACTATACATGACAGTTCCTTAGCTACCTGCCCTGCCCCATTTGCCCTTTGCCCCATTTAAATCATGCCCTGCCTTGCCCGTTTAGCCCTGCCCTGCCCCATTTAACCCTCCATTTACATATTAAAATTTAAACCCAATAGCAGAAAACTATGCATGGGAATATTATCTAGCTGTTATAAAACAATAAAAGTAGAAGAACAATATTGCAAAGGAAAGTAGAGAGAGAGAATTCTTATTGATTTTGGGATTAATTACAATGGAATAGAACCCTCTATTTATAGGGAGAGGGTGACTTAGCCACCAAGTAATAAACCCTAGAATCTCTCTAAATATAGACATTCACCATAAATAAAATTCTATTTATAACACTCCCCCTTGAATGTCTATTCAACAGATAATGTGCCTCGTTAAAACCTTAACTAAAATAAAACCCAATGGAAAAAAAATTCTAGAAAAGGAAAAAGAGTACACATATCTAACAATACGCCTTTTGGTTGCCACGTTAAAAACCTTGCAAGGAAACCCCAGTGGGACAAAACCTTGTAAGGGAAAAAGAGTGCAACGCGCATTAACTCCCCCTGATGAGAGCATCAATTCACATCCTTGAGCATTCGCATCCAATCTTGTGCACCATCTTCAAGAGATCTTTGGTAGAGATTTGATAAACAAATCAGTCATTTTAACTTGAATGAATATATTGCACCTTGAAATCATCATTCTTGATATAGATGAATTGTCTTCATATGATCTTGTTGGAATCGTCATTTCATATCTTCACATAGAGGTGAAAACTCTTGCTATCATATTATCATGCCTATAGTTATAGCAAGATACATTTGTGCACAAATTGCACTGAGGAAGTGGTACTTCAAGATCAAGAATTGTATATGCTTCAAGCGATTTAAATCCTTCAAGGATTGGCATATAAGTTAAGTCATATAAGCCATATAATAGACTTTAGATGCATATCAAGTTTTCATGTCATGCTAGACATATAAGATATCGAAAACTGATTGCACATACCATTGACTTATACTTTCAAGTGTTTGAAGTACATGTTCAAAACTACATGTCTTTCATATAAAACCAATTCTACTTGAATTGTTTCTTCAGACTTAAGATCCTCATATATATATTTAGCGTTATCATAGATGTCGTCGGTGAACATTTTATATCGGTTTCAATCTCCTTATTTTTCATAAAGACATAACATAGAGATCTCTTCATTAATATATTTAGGTACCCGAATCTCTCATGAGATTTTATGAAGTGTTATGTCATGTGATCTTCTAGATCACTTGCCTCCTTATTATGATCATTTTGATCATTTGCTCATCTTCTATATTGAGAAGTTTATTTGAAACCAATTTATCTATACGCTTTAAGCGTACCATAGACGTTGTCCTTCTAGGACTTAATAAAAGCATTTGCAATGAGAATATAGTTACTTTATTTGGGCCAGCAAATGCGTCTGGCATGCTTTGCAATATAATGCAAATGAATTATCCTTTTTATGAACCTCAAGTTCATATTATGTTATTCGAGGATCTAGATGTACAAGTGATAATTCATTCCACGTAACTTTTTCTCAACTGTTGTATCTTGTCTCCCCCCCCCCCCCCCCTCCCATGTTAGAAAAACTAACTTGTTTCCTCAACTTTGAGAACCCATCTTTGTGCGTTATGGTGTTTATCAAAATATACACCGCACATCAATAATAATGAGATAGAATTATTTGGTTCCTGACCCTGAAACCACTTGTGAGGGGAGAATGTAATATACTTTCGTATATAACCTATATCAAACTGATATAGATAACTTTGTTCTCATAGGCAATAGTTTAGCTATTAAGTAGAGGCACTAAATAAATCATTTCGCTAAACCAACTGTGATGTAAACCAACTTATCAAGAAGAACTATCTTGAATAAAAAATCTGGAAATTATGCTCTATATAAAATTATCGAGCAAGTTACCTCGGAGACACCAGGTTGCGGGTCAATAATAATTGCACATGTAACCATCTCATAGATGCATCTTATATGGTATACATGGCGGGTGAATGGGCCCATATTCACCTTTGATATTTCTAGCATTCATGGGATTCAATCCCAATTTTAATTGGTCTATTAATTAATGAGAACAAGCAATGTAAGAGAATTTGTAAAGAACTTTCTAGTTCTTTAATATTTACCCATGTGAATTCTCTTTTATTTTGCACATCATACTTGAATTAACATGGCTAAACCAATTATGCCAACTGGATAAATTATCAATATTGATAAACTTCAGGTTTACACCATGATGTGTGCAATTATGAATAAACTCCAAGTTTATTATGATATGGGTTTTTATATCAATAAATATCCACTTCATCGTGATATTCTTTTGTTTATGTAGTACAAATTGGAGAATAAAGTGGGTAAGCTTTTCACATACATATTACCCCGCTACAAGTTGTAATAATAGAAGATAGTAAAACTCTTTCCTTTAATTTATAGTCTCAATATAATCAACCGCTTTCGCGTATACTTTGGAAACTGAATAAGTTTCTTTCAGACTTACTACAACACAATACCTTATTG
>NW_017684832.1:0-3016 GCF_001879085.1 Nicotiana attenuata | reverse complement strand
AATGGACCATAATCATCTATATGTGCTTTACAAAATCTCATGTCAAGTCGATGACAAATATTTTTCACAGAGTGAAAGATTATTTTGAGAATCTTTATTGTTCTCATTACCACAAATGATGACGATTATAATTTCGTCTATTGCCACGTCCATATCCATTGATAGATTCATAGTAATAATTTTGTCTTCTTTCAGACTTATCACATACTGCTATCACATTCTCTTAAGGGAATGAGAATGGAGCAAATTCAATGGGACGGGTTTTCAATTCTTTGCCCACAATTATACATGAATTTGATCATGGCGAGGCATAGAAATTTTACCACTTCAGGTGGTTATAATTTCTTACAAACTCCATTAGAGTTATAATCAAACTTTGTTGTCTTTGCTTGTATTTAAAATCAAAGTATAGAATAAAAGAGAAAAATACGGTAAAATACTTACCTTAAATCCAGAATCTAATCATGAAGGAAGTTCATGGAATAATTGACAATCATTATGCTCAATCCCAACGCTTCTATTCAATTGGTTAGAGTCTCGTGCTGATAACGTGTTATAAAATAATAAAAGAAGAAGAAGAGTATTGCAGAGAAAAGTAGAGGGAGAGAATTCTTATTGATTTTGGGATTAATTACAATGGAATAGAACCCTCTATTTATAGGGAGAGGGTGACTTAGCCACCAAGTAATAAACCCTACAATCTCTCTAAATATAGACATTCACCATAAATAAAATTCTATTTATAACACTAGCATATATAACTCCTCATTTTTGTTTCTTATCTAAACAGAAAGTATTAATACGAAATTACAGATGTACAAGATATAGCAATTTCTCAGAAGATATTCAAGTAGGAATTCTTTAATCTATCCGGCTCTCCGAACATGTATGAACCATGGGTTTAAGATAGGGAAACTATTAACTATGTCCATTTTTAAATAGCTTATTACAAAAATAGCCAATTCATAATATATTGTTAATTTTAGCGAAATATTACTAATATTAGCCAATTAGTTATTTGTAGCAAAAAAAATATCAAATTTATATTTTCTTTTGAGTGAGTGTTATTAGAAATGATTAGGCACATATTAAGAAGCTTGAATCTCAGTTTTGGGATGATTTGGTGGAGTTTTGAAGTGGTTTGAATTGAGAATTCGAAGTAAAAGATGAACATGAAAAAAATAGTATGTGTATCACACTGTGTATAATTTGTGTATCACATATGTATCTTATTTGTATCAAATGTGTATCACATGTATACCTGTGTATGAGATACCGTGTGATACATGTTTGATACATGTGTCGCAGAAGAATTTTTTGAACTCGATTTTAATTATGAATATTGATATCAAATCACCTCCAATCTTCCTCAAATTTTTTTGTATATTAACTCAACTATATATTTTCTAAGAATTTCAATCATACCCATTGAAAAATATTCTTTTTTGCTTAGATTTTTGAATTTTATATATATATATATATATTTGTATTTAATCATCTTATTTGCTACCTCATCCATGAAATTTCCTTTCCGTCTTGCATCTAATGTTGTTGATCACGCTTAAAAATATAGAAAGGGATCTTTGCGTGTGATTCTTGGAGAGAAAGAACCTTATTTGTTTGAGTTTACAATTTTTATATGTGCTTAGCTAATTTTGATAAGTGTATAATTAATAATGGCTAGAGGTTGGTATGTTGGGTATTATTTGGGACATTTATGTAAGATTCTCTTTAAGTTATATATCTTGTTAGTGTATAATTTATTATACTATGGTACTAAGTAACTTTATATACATTTTTTTATTTTATTTATGTGACGGTGCTTGATTGGACGCATAGTTTTAATATATTCTAAAATTTGTGGTATAACACCAGTAGCTACAAAAGTTTATGTAGCTATATATCATCTCATTAATAACAAGTTAAATTATTTTTTAAATATTATCACGACCCGGATTTCCCACCGTCGTGATCGTGATGGCGCATAACTCTTGACTGCTAGGCAAGCCAACAACTACGGTTCTAACACATTAACAATTAACCCAAATAACAATAAATGATAACTAATGCTAAACATGTATAAAGTACGGAAGTGTTATACCAGCTCAAAAACTCCAATGCATGTCTACCCCAATGATCTGGTGTCACAATTCATAGACGTTTAAGAAGTTCTACAAATAATGGTTTAAAAGAGTTACAATTGTTCTCGAAATGGAAAGAGACGGAAAATCCTAAATAGAGGGAAGGGGGACTCCTGGGTCTGCGGACGCCGGCAGATCTACCTTGGGTCTCCCGTGGACCGAAGGCAGTAACCCCAAACTCTACTCACGAGATCTGGCGCCAAAATCTGCACAGAAAGTGCAAAGTGCCGTATCAGTACAACGGACCTCATGTACTGGTAAGTGTCGAGCCTAACCTCGGCGAAGTAGTGACGAGGCTATGACACGACAACAATATAAACCTGTGCAGTTAAATCATATACGAGAAACAATAAATAACAAGAATTTAACAGATAAAGACGGGAAAGGGAAACATGCTGAGGGGAATATCAAATTCTGACAGTAATAAAGTAAAGAAGCAAGGTAATTATCAAACTTTGAACCAACAGAAATGACAACACAGTAACACGTGTACGGCATCACCCTTCGTGCTTTTACTCTCGTCCTCACCATAAAAATCAACAAATACGGCACAGAATCACCCTTCGTGCATTAACTCTCTCATAATCATGGCACGGCATCACCCTTTGTGCATTAACACTCACTGAATATGGCACAACACCACCCCTCCTGCATTAACACTCTCTCACAATATCGTGCACGACATCACCCTTCGTGCTTTACACTCTTCCTCACCCAAACAATAGAAACAATAAAATCCCGGCAAGGGAATCAGAATAATCAATCTCGTTTCAACAGTTAAATTCACAATGTAAGTCTCAACTTGAGTCAATACTCAATAATTACCCAATAACAAGAAATTATAACCAAACTTGTTCAGCATGAAGAGTAACCAG
>NW_017684831.1:5315-7240 GCF_001879085.1 Nicotiana attenuata | reverse complement strand
TTTTGTCCGATTTTTCTGGCATAGTATAAATAGAATATTTTATTATTTCTAGGTTAAGTTTTAGACATCAGATAGCAGCAACACTCGTGAGATTCAAGTTTTAGCCTATTTTGGGCATTTTAATCTTGTTTTAACGTGGTTTCGTGTAGATTAACTTCCTAGTTAATTATTATGTTGATTTTATCTACTTCTTCTTTAATTTCTGTTGCTATTATGGCTAGCTAAACCCATTAGCTAGGGTTGTGGCTCAACCCTAGTGTGGGTAATTAATGGGTGTGATTGTTTAGTGCTTGAATGATGTTGGGTGTTTGATATAAGAAATGCTCTTGATGTTAATGCCAAAGAGAGGTTCAGGATGAATAGTGAAAAATTAGGGCTCAGAGATCGATTTGGCGAAAAGTTCTCAATGAGGCCCTAGAGGTCTATTTATAGAAGAAGACAGTGGGGCCCCGACTTACCCTCCAGCGCGGCCGCATGAACAAGACTGCGGACCGCACTGGACTTACCTCATACTACCACGCTTAAGACTTCTGACGCGGGCGCACGAATGCGGACGCGGCCGCGTGGTGCGATGCGGACCGCACAATTATAGGATGCGGCCGCATGAACCAACTTCAGAGACTTGAAATATTGGCTTTGGCTGGTGCGGACCGCACAAGCAGGGGTGCGGCCGCACTAGCCAACTTCAGAGACTGTTTACTTTTTCTGCACAGTTGTTTTGCACTAATTCACCACAACTCCTGCAACATATCACAAACCATTAGCTCAAAAATCCTAATCTACAACAGAAAAAATAAAAATAAAAAGACATGGGTTGCCTCCCAAGAAGCGCCTGATTTAACGTCGTGGCACGACGAATGTTACCATCATATCACATCAAATGAATGAGTGCCACCACATGGCTGTCATCAATCTTCCCCAAGTAATGCTTCACACGATGCCCATTGACTCGGAAAACCTCATCATTTTTGTTCTTGAGATCAATAGCAC
This sequence comes from Nicotiana attenuata, assembly GCF_001879085.1. NCBI lineage: Eukaryota > Viridiplantae > Streptophyta > Magnoliopsida > Solanales > Solanaceae > Nicotiana > Nicotiana attenuata. The sequence continues at coordinate 6,250 of NW_017684831.1, read as the reverse complement.
CAAATGGAGTTACCCCCACAACCTCAAATGGACCACTCCACCTAGACTTGAGCTTTCCCGGGAATAACCTCAACCGGGAGTTGAAGAGAAGAACCATGTCACCCACCTTGAATTCTTTACCCCGAGCGTACTTGTCATGAAGGTACTTCATCTTGTCTTTGTATAACGACGAGCTGGAGTAAGCATGAAATCTAAACTCATCAAGCTCATTCAATTGCTCCACTCGGAGATTTGCTGCAACATCCCATTCCAAGTTCAATTTCCTCAGTGCCCACATAGCCTTGTGTTCAAGTTCCACTGGAAGAGGCAAGCTTTACCAAACACCAACCGATACGGAGACATACCAATTGGAGTCTTGTAAGCAGTCCGATAAGCCCAAAGAGCATCATCCAATTTCTTCGACCAATCGGTCCTATTAGCATTCACCGTTTTGGACAGAATACTCTTTATCTCCCGATTTGATACTTCCACTTGTCCAATAGCTTGTGGATGATAGGGAGTGGTCACTTTGTGATTAACTCCATACTTAGCAAGCAATGAATCAAAAGCTTTGTTGCAAAAATGGGACCCCCCATCACTAATAATGGCCCGGGGAGTACCAAATCTGGTAAAGATACTCTTCTTCAAAAATGCTACAACACTTCGGGCTTCATTGTTGGGAAGGGCCACGGCTTCCACCCATTTTGAAACATAGTCCACCGCCACGAGAATGTAAGTATTACCACAGGAGCTCACAAACGGACCCATGAAATCGATGCCCCAAACATCAAAAATATCCACCTCAAGAATTGCATTGAGGGGCATCTCATCCTTCTTGGAAATACCGCCGGCTCTTTGACATGCATCACAACTCTTCACCAATTCATTAGTATCCTTGAACAACGTGGGCCAATAGAAGCCACAACTCAAAACTTTTGAGGCTGTCCTCACCCCCC
>NW_017684831.1:0-2234 GCF_001879085.1 Nicotiana attenuata | reverse complement strand
TTTTCATCATCTGCTCGAACATCATTTCTATCCGTCCCATATCACTTCCAGAAGAACTAGGCCCTTGTGACTGAAAGGGGGGTGGATTGTTTGGTTGTTGGAACATGGGGGGCCTTTGAAAGCCTTGCCCCCTACCACCATTATTCCACCCTCCTTGATTGCTATTGTTGTTGTTCCAATTGTTGTTGTTACCATTCCAATTGCCTTGGTTATTGCCTTGATTACCCCAATTGTTATTTTGATTGCCATTGTTCCAATTGTTGCCACCCTGTTGTTGATTATTGTTGTTCCAATTGCCTCCTCCTTGTTGATTGCTCCAATTGCCTTGGGGGCGCCATTGTTGATTTCCTCTATTTCCTTGGTAGTTATTGACATATTGGCACTCCTCACTTTGATCATCAAAACACTCATTCGAATATCCACCACCATCGTTGTTGTTGTCAAATTGGTCATCGCTACCTTGAGGTTGTTGTTGCCCTCTTTGCCTCCTTTTTAGCATAGAAACATTCTCCATTGCATTGACTTGGCGCAGGTTTTGTACTTGTTGCAATTGCGCCTTCGCCAACTGATTCATTGTTGTTGTAAGTTCGGCAATAGCTTGGCCGTGATCACTCAACTCCTTATGCAAATGGATGACCGTGGGGTCACCTTGGGGTACATTCGCTCGGCTTTGCCATGCCGAAGAGGTGTCCGCCATTTCATCAAGTAAATCACATGCCTCTTGGTAAGAAAGTTTCATAAAGTTCCCACCGGCCAATTGGTTCACAATGCATTGATTTGTGGTGTTGATGCCCCTATAGAAAGTATGTTGGATCATCGCCTCAGTCATGTCGTTGTTAGGGCATTCCTTCACCATTGTTCTATATCGCTCCCAGATCTCATGCAAGGGTTCCGTTGGCATTTGCTTAAAGGCTAGAATCTCATCCCGAAGAGCCGCCATATGACTTGGAGAAAAGAACTTGGCAATAAATTTGTCCGCCAATTCATCCCATGTAGTTATAGAATGATTTGGTAACCTTTCTAACCAGTCCAACGCTTTACCCCGAAGAGAAAACGGGAAAAGCCTCAATCTCAACGCATCCTCTGACACGTTTGTTTGTTTGCTGCCCCAGCAAGTATCTACGAACCCCTTCAAGTGCTTGTATGCATTTTGGTCGGAGGCGCCCGTAAAATATCCCCTTTGCTCGAGCAAGGTCAACATGACATTTGTGATTTGAAAGTTCCCCGCCCGGATTCGGGGAGGAACGATGGCACTTGCGTACCCTTGATTAGGAAGAACTCTTGGGACCACTCTTGGTGGTGGCGGAGGAGGGTCTGGAATAGGATTGTTGTCATGTACATTAGCATTGGCATTTCGACCTCTCCGTGGTACTTGAGGTACCGGAAGCTCATCTTGCTCAACATCTTCAACCTCCTCCCCCGCCAAGGCATTGCCAAGAGGGTCATTTCCGTTTAGAGCCATGAATACCTGATGGATCAACACAAATAGAATTAGTAAAAAGAAGGAAAGAGAAGCAAAACACAAACTAGCTACACAAATAGTCAACACCGTAAGCTCCCCGGCAACGGCGCCAAAAAGTGATTAGGTCGCAGCGGACTCAACCTTTGGAAGAGTGGGCGCTAACACTTTTACCCAATAGTGGTATCGGGGTCAATTTCCACAGGGAGCTAGGAAGGGAGTTGGATATTTGTTTAGCCTAGAAATGCGAGTTTTGCTTCTAATTGATCTTCAATCATTTTTGGGTTTTTCTTTGTGATTATCAATTAAAATTTAACAACTACTAATTATAACTAAATTATGCTAAGATATCAAGTCTCGGTTGTATGCAAGATAGAGAACGGCACTAGGGTCGTGGCATTTACCTAGGTGGTCAACTAACGGGTAGAGATTCTCAATACGAGAATGATGATTATGGGGCTTATGATATAACCGTTGCACGATAGCACTCACTCTCACACCTCTCGGTAGAGAGAATGATTATGCCCAATTGACTCTCTCGAGACCAATTGGGTAGGCTAACAAACCAAGCAACTTAGGGTTCAAGTTGGGTATTTGCTCTCTCGAGGTTTTACCCGTTAATTGGGACTACTATTCTCACAGGTCCATCCCAATTCCTTGTTGGGTTAATTTTGGAGTCTTAGACACTCTTTCTCAAGAAGGGTCAAAACTCACAAAGCTAGACTTAGTGTTTGCAACCACCAAATCCAAGTGAAAACATAAAATTAACCCAAAT
>NW_017684830.1:4650-7240 GCF_001879085.1 Nicotiana attenuata | reverse complement strand
AAACATGATGAGGGATCACATCATATCATCTCGGCCACTGTGGGCAAAATCATCAACGTATACCAGCTGATTAAGTGGTGGTACGTATATAACGCCGTAAGCTTTTTTCCGTATCCCATATACATATATATATATATATATATACACGCGTATATAACGCCATCTAGTTATGGGTCAATGTACATGTTTAAATGAATGAAATGCATGAAAATATGTAATAATCTCAATATCTCATCCGACCAACTGAGTGAATCACCCTTCTGGTTCAATCTAGTCAATGAGGTTGCTATGGATAAAAATCCCTCTATGAACCAGCGATAATAACTCGCCAAACCTAGGAAACTCCGGATCTCTATAGCTGAAGTAGGTCTAGGCCAGTTCTGGACTGCCTCAATCTTCTTAGGATCCACCTTTATGCCCTCTGTCGATACAACATGCCCAAAAGGCAACTGAGTCTAACCAAAACTCACACTTTGAAAACTTGGCATATAACTGACTATCCCTCAGAGTCTGAAGTACAATCCGAAATCCTGCTCATGCTCCTCTGGAATGCGGGAGTAGATCAGGATATCATCAATGAATACAATCACCAAAGAATCCAAATAGGGCTTGAATACCGGGTTCATCAAATCCATAAATGCTGCCGGGGCATGTCAACCTAAATGACATCACTAGGGACATCTGATGCCCTAATCTTCAACTGATAGTAGCCAGACCTCAAATAAATCTTCGAAAACACCTTGGCACCCTGAAGCTGATCAAATAAGTCATCAATCCTTTGTAATGGAAACTTGTTCTTTATAGTGACTTTGTTCGACTGCCGATAGTCCATACACATCCTCATAGACCCATCTTTCTTCTTCACGAACAACACGAGTGCACCCCAGGGCGAGACACTAGGTCTAATGAATCCCTTATCAAGCAATATTGCAACTGCTCCTTCAATTCCTTCAAATCCGGCGGGGCCATACGGTATACTGGAATAGAAATAGGCTGAGCGCTTGGGCCAAATTAATAGAAGTCAATATCTCTATCGGGTGGCATCCCCGGCAGATCTGCAGTAAATACCTCTGGAAAATCACGCACAACTGGTACCGAATCCATGGAAGGAACCTCCGCACTCGAATCACGAACATAGGCCAGATATGCTGGACATCTCTTCTCCATCATATGTCGAGCCTTCACATAAGAAATAACCATGCTGAGGTAGATGGCCAGGAGTCCCCCTCCAATCTAATCGAGGCAACCCCGAAACGGATAAGGTCACCATCTTGGTGCGACTATCCAATATAGCATGATAAGGTGACAACCAATCCATGCCCAAGATAACATCAAAATGTACCATATCAAGAAGTAGGAGATCTACACTAGTCTCAAGACTCCTAACAGTAATCTCACACAAGCTATAGACGCGATCTATAACAATATAATCTCCCACAGGCGTGGACACATTCACCAGAGTGCTCAAAGAATTACGAGGCATAACCAGATACGAAGCAAAATAGGATGACACGTAGGAATAAGTAGAGCCCGAATCAAATAGAACTAAAGCATCTCCATGGTAAACTAGAACAATACTAGTGATAACAGCGCCAGATGACTCGGCCTTAGGCCTAGCTAGGAAAGCATAAATTGGGGCCGGGCCCCACCACTCTAACCTACGTCTCAGGGACGGCCTCTAGCTGGCTAGCCTCCACCTCTAACAGCCTGGCCTCCACCTCTAAAGGTCTGACCTCCACCTCTTGCTGTCTGACCCCTACCTCTAGCTGGCTGAGCGAGCGGTGGAGCAACTGATGATGGGGCCATGGCATGAGAACTCTTCTATGGCATGCCGCGTAACAATTTCTGACAGATCTTCTGATGTGACCAGTATCTCCACACTCAAAACACCCATCCTGCTACTGTGGCTACTAAAGCTGAAGCTGACCCGAACGGGCCGAATATCCACGCTAATAGCTCTGAATAAGAGGTACACTGATAGGAGCTGATGGTGCTGTGATGACCCGGCCCGTCGTCACGTGAGTTACCGCCCCGTTTTCCCCATATTATGTTTCTCTATACTTCATTATCGGTATTTGAGGTAATCGAGTTGGATTGGTTTGGTTTTGGTAGGAAATGAGACATTTAGTCTCTTTAAGGAAAGCTTGTTTTGGAAAAGTCAGCCGGAAGTTGACTAGTTAGTTAGAGGGCTCAGATGTGATTTCCGGCGATTCAGTTAGCTTCGGGGGATGATCCGTGACTTAGGAGCGTGATCGGAATTGGTTTTGGAGGACCGGTGTAGAATTAGGCTTGAATTGGCGAATTTAGTATTTTGGCAAATTCCGGTTGGTAGGTGGGATTTTGATCCGAGGGTCGGAATGGAATTCCGAGAGTTGCAGTAGCTCCGTCAGGTGATTTTGGATGTGTGCGCAAAATTTCAGGTTATTCGAAGTTGTTTTGGTCGGGTTTTTGATCGAATGCGTATTGCGGGAGTTTTGAAGAAACATAGGCTTGAATTCGATGTGATTTAATGGTTTTAGCGTTGTTTGACGTGTTTTGAGGATTGGAACAAGTTTGAATAATGTTTTAAGATGTGTTGGTAACTTTGGTT